>NC_068290.1:15242562-15305062 GCF_025860055.1 Xyrauchen texanus | reverse complement strand
GTATCTCAATGAAACAAGTAATACAATCAAGATGTGATGTGATGATTAAAGGGAATGTATGAAAAGAGTGTCTGTCTTGGGGGAAAGAGAGAGAATATGAAACAGAGAGATGGAGAAATGTGCAGCAGGCGGGGCAATACAAAGATTGTGTACATTACTTGCTGCACTGATAAGCTAACTCTGTAACAATGTTCATGAAAGGAGATAGCAGGAGCCAGGTGATCAGTCCAGATTTTGTGTATATTTACACTCTCGAACAAAAAAACAGCCTTCTAGCAGCAGCTAAAATCAGGCTTTCTGCCACACACACTCTAACTTGACTTAAGATGCACCGACACATGCATATGGGAGACAGGTGTGTCAGTCTCTTCTCCGGCATCTGGCTTCCATTTAAATTGTCCCACACACTCACTAGAACAAGAAACAGGTGTTAGACTCATTATAAACAGGTGACAATACTTACGCCCGTTTCACACATACTCCATTTGCAGTGCGTATGCGGTGCGTATTTTTTTCCGTACCCATGTTAACAGGTTAGAGCTTTTACACTGCACGCGGATGCAGTCCGTCGATCCGTTCCAGTTGCGGTGCGTATACAGCAGTGCAGCGATCGTTTACGCACCGAGTCTATTTTTGCTGTGCTGCACCGCACTGAATTAAAGTGGCAGCGCATTGTTCACATTAAAATAGACATAGATTGACAAGAAACAGTAATCATTTCATCATATACGCATAATTTCAGTTAATGTGTTCTACAGTTACTAAATTACAGGGTCAAGAAAAACAAAAAGAATGATTATAGTCCCAAAAGTTGCAAAATGCCATCCTATATGATTTTTTACCCTAAAAAAGACAGAGTGAACGCAAATGCGTCTCATTCTTCTCCTTCTTAGCAACAGATATAGCGCGATAGCTTTTCTTCAACTCGAACTACATGTAAAACAAAGAATCACAATGATTAAAATGAATTTTCATACTGTTTCAATGCCTTAAACAATCTCAAATTTAACGTTTGGGTTTAAAATCAAAATTCCTTACACATTTTTGATTTTGTGGCACTCAGAAATTGCGGATCAGTAGCGCACTGCAAACGCAAAATATGTGAAAGCACTATAGCGCGTGCTGCTCCTTTACCGTATACGCACCGCATACGTACCGCATACGCACTGCACACGGAGTATGTGTGAAACGGGCATTAGCGTTCTCATCTCCCGATCTAGCTCTCCATTCACACACTAACGCCCACCCTCTGCAGTACCCCCATTGGGCATCGTCCGGCCCCCCCCTTTTCTGGAGAGAAGTCCGTAACAGCCATCTGCACCCCTGGCCTGTGGACCACTTTGAACTTAAAAGGCTGAAGAGCCAGATACCAACGGATGATCCACGTATTGGTACCCTTCATGCGATGGAGCCACTGGAATGGGGTGTGGTCCAAACAGAGGGTGAAAGCCCATCCCAGGAGGTAATACCGAAGTGTGAGGACTACCCACTTGATGGCCAGACACTCCTTCTTAATGGTGCTGTACTTCACCTCTCTTGCCGAGAGCTTCTGACTTATGTAAAGCTCCTCCCCCTCGACCCGCTGAGACAACACGGCTCCCAACACTCTGTCCGATGCATCAGCCTGTAAAACAAAAGGAATTGTTAAATCAGGAGCGCGTAACAATGGGCCACCTCAAAGCACAGCTTTCAACTGCATAAAAAGCCTGTTTGCATGGCTCTGTCCAGTGGACCGGGTCTGGGGCTCTCTTTCTAGTGAGATAAGTCAGTGGGCTTATGGCATACAAATAATTAGGCACAAACATTCTATAGTAGCCAGACAGCCCCATGAACCGTCTCACCTCCTTTTTGGCCTTGGGTCTCGGGCAAGCCACAATCCCTGGGGTCTTATCAATTAGGGGATGCACCTGCCCTTGACCCAAGTCGAACCCCTGATACCGTACCTCCACACTTACAATTGTGCACTTCTTGGGGCTTACCATGAGTCCCGCCCACCGCAGCAACCTCAGAACCGCCCTCAGATGCTGCATGTGCCGCTACCAATGATTACTGTATATAATGATGTCATCCAGATAGGTAGTATGCAGAGTTGCTGAAACGTTGCCAGGACCCCAAACAAACTGAATGGAAGGGTCACAAATTGGTGTAAGCCAAACGGTGTAGTGAAGGCCATTTTCTCACGGGACATTGGAGTTAAGGGGATCTGCCAATATCCCTTTTTCAAATCTAGTGTTGAATAAAAACAAGCCATGCCTAACCGATTGAGCAGTTCATCAATACATATTGGATACGCATCAAATTTAGACACTGCGTTGACCTTTCTATAATCCACACAGAACCAGACCGAGCCGTCACTCTTCAGAACCAGCACCACTGGGCTGGCCCAGTCACTGTGGGATGCATATTACCCGCATATCGAGCATGGCATTTAATTCTTCCCAAATCACTTTTTTTTGTGCTCGGTTAATCAGTAGGGACGGCTCTGTACCACTACCCCTGGTGTTGTTTCGTTATGGTGTTCTATAAGGTTCGTACAACCCGGAAGAGGCGAGAATGCATCACAGAATTCTCTTTGCAACCGGGCCACGCCTGTGACTCGTGACGGGGAGAGGTGGTCTCCACAAGTGACCAGGGCGCCTCTATTGTCTTTTACATTCACCTCCAGCTCCTCCCTCTCCAATATCACTGTCGCCAATTCTATGGGGACCAACTCCCTCCACGATTTTAAAAGTTTGAGGTTGTAAAGTTGCCGTGCTCTGCCCCTATCCATTCGTTTAACCTCATAATCGACTTCCCCTACTTGCTGTGTGACCTCAAAGAGCCCTTGCCACTTTGCAAGTAATTTAGAGCTTGATGTGGGTAGTAATACAAGGACTTTATCTCCATGTATAAATTCCCGTAGCCGAGCTCCCCTGTTATACAGCCGGCTTTGACGTTCTTGAGCCTGTAGCAAATTCTCCTGTGATAACTACCCCAATGTGTGGAGTTTTGCTCTCAGGTCAAGAATGTATTGAATACAATTTTTGCTGTTTGAAGGTCCCTCCTCCCAATTTTCCCTCACAACATACACCGCAAGGCTTATGCCCATACAATAATTAAAATGGGGAGAACCCTGTGGATGTCTGCAGGACCTCTCATACTGCGAATAACAGGGGTTCAACCCAACTCACAAATTCTGAGAATCTTCATGCACAAACTTAAGAATAATATTTTTCAGGGTTTTATTAAACCATTTGGCCAAGCCGTCCATTTGTACACATGAACAGTTCAAGGATGGGGAAGGAGTAGGTGGGAACCAGCTGAACAGTAAACATAACATTTTAATGTCAAACTTAACTTAAAACAAACATAAAAAACACAGACACACATGCAACATTGCCAGGTGCATCTCTCTCTCTCAAATTGGTGCCTCTGGCTCCCCTTTATCTCGCCCTCCCACTGATCAGCTGATTCAGTTCCGGCCGTGCACAATCATGGCCCGGCCATGCCCTACTCCTTGTCACACTCCTCCCACGCCCGATTTAGACCGGAGTGCCACAGAATATGCGAGTGCGATGTCTGGCTGAAGACGTTGAATATCAACCACTCTCACTTGGTCAAAGGCGTGCCTAAGAGTCTTGTCTCATGTCTGCTCCAGAGGGTAATACCCACGGTGAATCCTCTAAGGGCTGGGGAAGCCGAGACTTCCATCTCCCTTACGTCATCCCGACACGGAGTTGATGTAGATGGCCCCGGCTCCGCCTCTCCAGCCAGCGCATCACAAATCCCATACTGTGACAGTCTGTTACAGGATCCATCAATACGTATTTCCCTTAATAAATGGAAAACACTGGCTAATTTGTGCCAAAAATTAGCGGATGGGTGATGGAAATAACCGCCGCCTCGACATTATGCTTTTGTCCCCGTAATTGAATTGTCACAGTCACAACAGGATAATCGTGGATATCCCCATGCACACACCTTACCTTCACCTTGTGACTAGTATCCAGAGCTTTGTCTCAAACCAGGCATTGATGGATGGAGGTTTGGCTGCAACCCGAATACACCAAGGCCTGGTATGTACCCCCCTTAAGACTCACAGGTATGCGGTACATTCCAGCTTGATCGGGGGGCCTGTGGTGCATTGGGGACCTGGACTAATGTCCCCACCTCCATCACTGCTGTCGTGTTGGAGCTGCGGGGAGCCCGGGCATTTTCGGGACCAATGCCCGGGCTCCACGCAGCTCCAACATGACTTCGCCCAGCGGTGAGGTTTCCGTAGTGGCAATTCTTTCTCTAATCCTGGGTTTCGGCACCAGTGTAACAATGTTCATAAAAGGAGAATGCAGGAGCCAGGTGATCAGTCCATGTATGGTGCTTATTTATGCTTTCAAACAAAAACAAATTAGCCTTCCTGCCACAGCCAACAGCCACTTAAATCTGGTTTTCCATCATACATGCTCTAACTTGACTTCAGATGCACCAACAAGCGCAAAAAGGACAGGCGTGTTAGTCTGTCTCTCCCTTCTCTGGCATCTGGCTTCCTTTAAAACTCTCCCGCACCCTCACTAGAACTAGAAACAGGTGTTAGACTCATTATAAAAAGGTGACAATCCTTATCGTTATATTCTCATGATGTCGCTCTCCATTCACACACTAATGCTCGACCACAATCCCCGCCACCACTCTCTGCATCTTAAAAACTGGATATATTTCCTGCTAGACAGCAATAGAGTGAATGGAATTGCTAGTTCACCAAAAATGGTTTTAATTCTGTCATTATTATTCAACCACAATGTCACTCCAAACCCATTTTTCTTCTGTGGAACACAAAAGGTTTATTTGCCATAATGTAAATAAATAGTAACTGATCTCTCAAAAAAAGGACAAAAACACCCACTACAAATGTCATCATGTTTGGTCACGAGACGTAATGATAACCAATGAGGTTTGACAGTGCTTTATTAACATGATTTGACTTTATTTGAAAATCTGTAGTGTCTAAAATCGTAATTTTGTTCTGTTCATCGTCAAAGGATCGTATGGCTTCAAAAGACTTGTAATATAGTGCGTAAGTGTGACCAGGCAGAGGGCCCTAATCAGGCTAATCAAGCCTCAGAGAGGGATAAAGGCCGACTGACAGATTTACAGGCAGCTGTCTGACACCTTTGTGTGATTGTCTTTTTGGTTAAGTTTTTCATTAAAATATTATTTATATTGTCAAGCCGGTTCTCGCCTCCTCCTTTCCATTAATCCCTTTACACTGGTGCAGAAATTCGAGAAGGAGGAGGGATGTGCCGTAGTAAAGTCCTCGCACCAAAAATCCACCCCAATGGATTAGACACGGCCATCCGCCGGAGGACGGACGAGCCCGTCCGCCTGGAAGCAGAGGAACGGCCACCGACCCCTACCTTCCACCAAATATGCCAGGGGCCGGAGGTCTGCCTCCGATCCGTCCGGGGAGGTGTGGCTGTCATAAATTAGAGGGCAGAGGAGTGGCCGAGGACCAAGCTACGGCATTTCGGAGAACCGGCGAGTAAGTGTTTTTTTTTCTCTCTCTCCTCTCTCTCTCTCTCTCCCCCTGCTGCTCCGTGTTGGCCTTTCCCTCTCTTTTTTAAATGTTTTGTTAATTTGTCAGGAACGCCGTTATGGCGTTTAGGTGCCACATATTTTTTGTTTCCCTCCCCTTGTCCCCTCCCTCATCCAGGTAGATGGGGATGATCTGCTGGCAGACGGTGCCCAGGGAAGGGGGGGTACTGAGAGAACGAGGGAGGAATGTGACAGGGTGGAGGGCGGGGCCGAGTCATGATGCTACACACCCGGCCCCTAATCAGGCTAATCAAGCCTCAGAGAGGGATAAAGGCTGACTGGAGACTGCAGTGGGACAGAGAGATATATTTATGGGCAGCTGTCCGACACCTTTGTGTGTTTGCCTTTTTTGTTAAGTTCTTCATTAAAATTTAATTTCTATTGTCAAGCCGGTTCTCACCTCCTCCTTTCCATTAATCCCTTTACAGTAATTCATCTCAATTATGTTTACTGTGGTTTTATGGATTTTTTTTCCCCCCACGTTTCCCAAGTTTGAAAGACCAGTAACTGTTCACTTACATAATGGTAAAAACCCTGTGAAGACTTTTAAAAAAAATCACCTTTTGTGTTCCACAGAAGACAGAAAGTCTTGAGCAACATGAGGGTGAATAAATAATGAAAGAATTTACATTTTTGATGGAACTATCCCTTTAAAGCTTTATTGGGAAATAGACCCCTCCAACTCCTCCACCCTCCTTTTTTATCAGACGTTTCAGTCAGTTGTCTTTTTTTTTTATATATATATATTTCTCAATCACACAGCCTCAGTCATTCTTTCTTGAAGTCAGTTGTTTCGTAGCCCATTTGTTAATTCAAGGTTTGGACCAATACCAGTAGTTTCCCTGGCAAATCTCATTTAAGTCTTTACCATTGTCCAAGAAACATTAACCGAAAAATATGAAACACAAAAGAGCCATTATTCCCTTTGGGTGAAGGTGATGTCTCAAGGACATTGAATAGACTTGCCTGTTTATTGTTTTTTTCCCCCCATCTATTTTTACGATTAAAAAAAAAAACTTTTTTCATTAACTTTTGATGTCAAGCAAAGTTGTGACCTTGTCTTTTCAAAGTTTCCTGGTTTTGGAGCCCTTCTGCTGTTTTCTCTTGTCAAGGGCAATCACAGCATTGTGCCAACACCTGTGGTGATAGGGCGGTTTTACTGTGTGAAAATAATTTGGACTAAGAGCAAATCAGACAGGACAACTACCTCTGGCTATTGGCTTTTAATCCTATGGCCTCTCTCTCTCTCTCTCTCTCTCTCTCTCTCTCATGCTTCATCTCACTTCTACTGATTCTTTGTAATCAGAATGTAGTGGTAAAATCAGATGGCTTCTGCTCCGCATATTTTTCACATTGCACAGGAAATCTGATTTGTTTTCTTAAATCTGATTATTCAGACAGACTTTTTTTTTTATCAGGCTAAAATCACTTTTGCTAGCATGTCAACATAAGTTGTCATAGTAACGATGCAAACTTGCTTATGTGGTCATGCGTGAGACTTTGATGTTTCACCATTTATTATGTTTTTCATGAGGGTTTTATCCAAAGTCACAGACAACAGTGTAAATAACTATGTATAGTATCAATGTTGCATAATTACTTACTTTTTGGAGTAGTACAGTAATGTAATACTTTGCTTAAAAGTAATATTCCCCAACACTGATTATTCCTATATGGAAAGAGGATGGAATTTACATTTGCAACCATGAGAACATTTCACTCTCTTCCTCTCAGAGACGTACATCATACCTGGAAGTATGGTTTAATTGTAATTGGTGGGCAATTTGCTTTTTAGTTTCCTTGTAAGTACATAAATCACTCTTCAAGTCTTCTATGTCAAAAAAAGGGAGCACAAATCGAAATTCATTATATGCTTAACTGTTATGTTCAATGGGTATTTGAGTCAGACTGGGACATGATGTGAACACGTAAAAAAACAGCGCACTGCCACCTTGCCGTTGTTATTTCGTTAGTATATTAAAACATACATACTCTTTCCTTAACTCAGCCAAACAGAATCTTTGTGTAGGAGAAAAATTAGATTTTTTTTAAAAAACATGCCTGCATTATTTTGAACAAAAAAAAAAATAATTTTTATGCCATTTTAGAACAAGTACATAATTATTGACATAAATTTCATCAATTGAGATGTAATTGTTGTAGCCATATTGTCCAGCCTTAATGGAAAGTGGAGAAATTATAAGATGCAGAGATGGAGAAGATGAGGTAATGCAGATGGATATGAAGGGAAGGGGTTAAAAGGCTCAGTCACATTTACCTTTTCATGGTGAAATTCCATGGATTTAATACAATTGTCTCAATGGGAATCTGTGCAATAAGGAATTTTGCCATTTTTTATCCATGTTGTTTTTTTTTCCGATGTCCTCAATTCTCTTTTTTTCACACTATCTTCTACCACCGGTCTTGCCGCTATCAACAGTTTCCGCGGTAACCTGACTCATTGTCATCATCACACACAGCCGACACAGCCAAAAAACTGATCATGATACTTTTTTGTTTTCAAATAAATTATTGTTAACACACATACACACAAACACACACTCATTAATTAATTTTATTTTAATTTAATAAAAAAAAACAAAAAACGATTGAGGCCACACATTAGTGGGGTCTTGGAGGCCCCCTACAGGTCGGAGGCCCCCGGGCAACCGCCCAATCGACCCGGTGGTAAATCCGGCCTTGTCTGTGAGTTTCCACATTGGATACATACTAATGGCGGAGGACATCGCTGTTTCTATAGTGAATGACATTTGCGCACCAGCTACTCTGAAATAGAGAGGAATACCCCGCTTGGAAGTCTATATTCCACTGAGAAAGCTGACCTTCAGAAAGCTGTAAGCATCTCTGATTGTGTGTGGCAACAGGTGATGATCGCACATTCTCCATCTCTCTGTCTTTCTCTCTCTCTCTCTCTCTCTCTCTCTCTCTATCTCTCTCTCTCACACACACACACACACACACACACACACACACACACACACACACACACACACACACACACACACACACATCCATCCATCTATCCTTGTTTATCCAGTGACTTGTTAGAAACAGCACAAGCCTTGATACTATTTCTGAAGTGAACATTTTCAATTACTAACAGAGGCTTGGATGCATCATTTGTTTTGAACCAGCAACGGCACATTCTGATCGGTCGCGTAATAAAGTAGTTCCATGCACAAATGCGTTTTTATGACCGTACTCAGTTTTTCCTAATTTTTAAAAATGTACTTGTTCATTGAACTGTTGTATATAAGCAATATCACACTCGCAATCATGCTATATGACCTCCAAGAATGCCAAATATCTGCCCCATTTCCCATCAAAGGAATCCAACTTCCCTAGCCTTCCAGATGACACTTCCTCAAATGCCGGCACCCTCCCCGACTCCATGCACCACTCTTGAAATGAGGGCACTCCAGCCCACTTCCATCCCCTTAAAACAATCTGTCTGCCGATCATAACACTGGTTAGGACCCAAATTTTATGTGTTTATCCCCTATATTGATGAACACCCCATCGCCTAGTCTGGGGCAAAATGAAATTTGAGTGCCCAATACGTCACACATAAAACTCTGAACCTTCAATAAAAATTATTGGATCTTAACACCACCAAAAACATGAGTTATGTCTCCATCTTCTGATTGGCTTCGCCAGCAGGTGGGTGTGCCTTTAAGACCAAGCCTATACAATCTAGTGGGGTCCAATAAAATTGATGTAAAATCTTGAATTGCATAAGGTGCACCCTTGCATCTCTAGATGCAGACTTGATTCTTTTTTAGAATCCTATCCCACACTACCTCCTCCAATACCAAGTTTAAATCTTTCTCCCATAATCTTGATAGAAGTTAAAGCTCCATCCCCCAGACTCTGAATTAGAAGGGAGTAATACACTGATGCCTCATGACCTTTTCCAAAAGCAGTAATCACCAACCCCAGAGTATCTGCCACTTTAGGGGGGTGTATGCTACTCCCCAAAATAGTACAGAGAAGGTGGCGGAGCTGATAATACCTAAAAAAATTTGATCTGGGAATCCCAAAATGTTGAACCAAATTTTCAAAGAATCTCAATACTCATATAGGTCACCGAGTGTATTAACATCCCTCACAATCTTATTAATACATAATTTTGTGTTCAGCCATATGCTCGAGGTAACATTTAAATAAATGTCAGAATTAAACACTAGATTACCAAGTGCAAATGCGAGATAACATGGTGTAATTTAACTTCTCCAGTTAATTTGATAGAAAGGCTTTGCAATGGCAAAATAGGGGCAAGAACTTCCTGTTCAATACAAAACCAGGGAGAGGTACTCTCAGGTGAAAGCAACCATAGAGCCAAATGTCTGAGACTGAAAGCCTAATAATAAAACAAAATCTTGGGTAGGCCTAGCCCACCTTTGTCAATAGGCCTATGCAACTTACTGAAATGTAATGTGGGACGTTTAAATTCCAAATGAAGGACTTCGCTATACTATCAAACTGCTTGAAATAAGAGAGGGGGACATCTATAGGGAGAGACAGCAGTAGGTAGTTGAACTTTGGAATACTGTACAATTCATTTTAATAACATTAACCTTCCCAACAATAGATAATTGTAATGAAGCCCACCTGCCCACATTGCTCGAAAACCTTTTTATTAAAGGGTCAAAAATAACTAAACTATCTAAATCACACAAATTTGCTGGGAATAAAATACCCAAATACATAATGCCCTGTTTGGCCACTGGAATGCGCCCAGCTGAAAAGCTGTTACCGGGCAGTACGCTGACAGAACCAAAGCATCGGACCAATTAACTCTGTATCCTGACAATTTAGAAAAGGAATTATTAATTCTGTTGAGGCAAGGCATAGATCTAATAGGGTCAGAGATGAATAATAAAATATAATCAGCGTAAAGCAAAAGCTTATACGCCTCGCCACCCCTGGAAAATCCTCCTCCTTTCTTATCGTGGCTGCTAATGGTTCCAGAGCAAGACAGGTCAATAATGGGGAAAGAGGGCATCCCTGACAGGTGCCCCTATCCAGAGTAAAATAATCTGAAATGAATCCATTCGTTTGTACTGCCGCTACTGGGTTTCTATAAAGTAACTTAATCCAACCAATAAAAGTATTCCCGAACCTGTACATTTCCAAAATCCAGTATAAATCTGCTGTGCCCCAGTAAAATCTCAAGTTCGAGTTTTAACAATTTACTTTATTTGTCATAACATTCATTTAGATTGATACTCCCGGGAAAAAGAAATTGATCTATCTAAATGCAATGCAGTAACCCTCCCAATCAACGCTTGTAAAAGCAATGCAGTTTATCCGAAAACACTAATCTGAAGCATGCGTGCAGAAATCCATGTCCGTGTGGCGCGCGCCTGTGCTCTTGCTATAACCAAATCCACTGCAGCGTGCACAGCCACACACACAAACACACACAAGTCCAGGGGCCAGTTGCACTGGCTATACGTATCTTACAACTTAGCCTAGTTGTGGTTTAAATGGACACTTGAGTCACAACTTACACACTACTAAATATTTGAGCATTGCACCATTAAACTTAGGTAGAACGTAACACTACGTATGAACTAAATATTTATGGAAGCCTCTGACCAAGAGTAATGGTTGGAATAAAAAAGCAGACTCATTAAATGACATCAATGTGCTCATGTTTTGCGTGATAGTCATCAATCTTTTTGACATATATGATGATTTTGGCATTTACACTCATTTACATTTACAAAAAACGTTTAAGCAGCTCTTCAGCATGAAACCGTTCAAACGGTGCAGTTTTCAGTGTACAAATTTGAAGACTGTTTATTGGATCAATACAGGTAAACTTTATATTATGTGACTACGCATTACGTTATGGAGAGTTTGCAACATACTAGTTAAGTCTTGCCTTAAGAACAGGTGGTGCAAACAAAATTAAGCACCGACTTAGTTACAAACTAACTAGTAAGCCCTTAGTTTGAACTTTACGTCCTTACGTGAGAACTTACACACAGCTGGTGCAACCCTACCCAGGTGTTGGCATGCAAGTCAGAATTGAGTTAGGCTATGAAAACATGATGAAACTAAAGTATGTTTCTAAATAATGATGATGAACTTATTTTGACTAAAAAATTATTGGCTCCTGTAGATGGATATCAGAAAATTATTTGGACGAAGCATTGACAGGAAAGCAGATAGGAAAGATGAGTTTGAGGGAGGTAAGACTTGATAAACAAACTACATCCTCAGCCGTCAGAGTCAGGTTTCAGACATCAGATAAAAAAGCATCAAGTCTCAGTGATTGTGTATAATAACAATGACTCAATCTTTTGGATGTGAAATTAATAATTTAATTTGCTAGCACTAGTTTAGGACTCTACATAAACAGTTGGCAGTAACTATGGCTGCTGTGTGCTAATTACTTAGCAACTAAAAAGGACTATAATTTGGCTTGTTTTGAGTTGTTGTTGCAAGTAAACTTGTTGTTGCGAGTTTCAAACGTTAGTTTGAACTTACACCAATTATGTTAGCTAGCTAGTTATACATTTATAAAAATGACACGTCTGCATTTATAAAGTTAGAGATATCTCAGCTAGTTTCATAAGCTAGCAACTAAACTCAGCCAGTTTAGCTACCAACTCTGCCTAGCGACCAACTCTCTGCTCATTCTGAGACCTTTTTGTCTAAAGCCGTTTCATCTGAAGCCATTTTGCCTGACGTTGTATAATGCAATTCCATATACTTACTTGACAGAGGTTTTCATAATGTGTAATATAGAAGATTGCAAATGTGCAAGAAAGTTTTCTCCGGTTTTGTTATTTCAATATAGTGTATGCATTTTATGCTGTTAAACAGGTGAAGAATGTTAATGTACAGTATGTTGATGATACTTAAATGTTTACCTTTCACAGTACTTGTTGCAGTGTAGGAATAGTGGGTTAAGCAAAGGAAGTTTGTATAGCGCATTCTGTTGCACACGTCTTGTACGCAGCAGGCTTTCAAGAAAAAAAAAAGCGATATGAGTAATGGTGGCCTGTGCCCCAGTAGAGCTTTATGTCTAGCAACGCCACTGCGTTCTACCATATCAAACGTCTAGGTTACAGATGTAACCTCCGTTCCCTGATGGAGGGAACGAGACGTTGTGTCGAAGAAGCAACACTAGGGGTCTCTCTTGAGCGCCGAATATACCTCTGATCTATGAAAAAAGGCCAATGAGAAGTTGGCGAACAGAATTTGCATGTCCCGCCCCCGGACATACGGGTATAAAGGCGGGGAAATGCGTCTGTTTCATTCAGGATTTTTCTGAGGAGCCGGAAATGGTCCAGCCACAACAGTGGCTCGGCTCAGCGACATGGCCGGGAGGACACAACGTCTCGTTCCCTCCATCAGGGAATGGAGATTACGTCCATAACCTAGATTTTCCCCGTCTGTTGCTCATTTCGACGTTGTGTCGAAGAAGCGACACTAGGGGTCCAACTAGGGTGCCATGCTCTGAGCCGTGTATGTGTACTGCTGACACAGGAGCGGGCAGGTACTTGACATGCCAAAACGACCAGCTGTATCAGACTGCACGCACCCCATAAAGTCGTTGGAACCCTTAAAGTTACCCTAGACAGGGGAACAAGGCGAAGCTTGCCAACCTGGGAACGAGCTGAGCCTAGCCGGGCCTCTTTTCTCTCTATGTTTCTCGCATAGAGCAAAACGGCTGGGGCCCTTACACGCATCATGGGAAGGGGGTCTTACCCAGTTTCCTATTATTTCAGGGGGAAAAGACCCTGCGGAGACCACAACCACCCAGAGAGGGGGAGGTAAAAGTGGCGAAATACGTCATATGGGCTTTTAGGTCACATGCCCAAGGGAGACGCGGGTCCACTCGTAAGGAGACCGTACCGCGGAAAATACACACATGCGGAAGGTCCACGTGGAGCACCTATTCCAGTACAGGGTAGATTTGAGTACCCGCAGTGGATTGGGTCGGCGAATTCCTCCGCCTAATTGTGGACCCACAGGGCTAGGGAGGAGTCATCCAGGGAGCTGAGCGTGTGGGCTCTTCTGGGAGAAAAAACGCATGGTATTACCTCAGCCGAGGGAAAAGGCTCTAGGTGCAAGCGATTCACCCGGTCAATCTGTCAGCGTGTTACCGAGTTCTACCGGCTCGGATCTGAGAAAACATGGGACGAGACTGACTCTACCCTGAGATTGTAGAATCTCGCAAAGGTACTAGGTGTTGCCCAACCTGCTGCTCTGCAAATGTCTGCCAGGGAGATGCCTGAGGCCAGTGCCCATGAGGACACAACACACCTTGTTGAGTGTGCTTGGACCCACAAAGGGAGGGGGGGTTGCACGGAAATGCGTACTTGCGCAGCCCCACGGGCCAGCTGTGTGCCAGTGCGTCTGCCCTGAGGAGAGCCTCTGTTCGGGCAGTGTGAGGTCTCTTGGGAGGCGAACAGGTCTACCTGAGCCTTGCCGAACCGTTCCCAAATCAGCTGGACGGACTGGGGTTGAAGCCACTAATCTCAACTGGGCAAGCGTTGTCGTGACAGCACGTCCGCTACCACATTGAGGTTGCCGGGGATGTGAGTGTTATGCAGCGACTTGAGTTCTTGGAAAAGGAGGAGGAGATGACGGGCGAGTTGTGACATGTGGCGGGAGCATATGCCACCATGGCGATTTATGTACGCTACCGCGGTGGTGCTGTCTGATTTGATCAAGACGTGTTTGCCCTGAACTAGCGGGAGAAACTTCCGCAGAGCAAAGAAAACAGTCAGCAACTCCAGGCAGTTGATGTGCCAGCGCTGCGAGGCCCCTTTCCAACAGCCCGCAACTGCGTGCCCGTTGCACACGGCGCCCCATACCCAATCTGGAGGCGTCGGTCGTGACCAGGACGCGTCGGGACACCTGCTGAAAGGGGACTCCTGCCCGCAGTAAGCAGAGGTCTGTCCAGGGTTTGAATGTTTGGTGGCAGGTGGTGGTGACCATCACACAGTGCGTGCCGCGGTGCCATGCTCTCGTGACTTGAATCTGTTGTCAGTGCTGAAGTGGTCTCATATGCATCAACCCCAGTGGCGCGACCACCGCGGAGGATGCTATATGCCCCAGGAGCTTCTGGAAATGTTTTAAAGGGACCGTTGTGCCTGGCCTGAAAGTGGCGAGGCATTTCAGCACTGACTGCGTGCTCTTGTTGGTGAGGCGACATTGGTGACATTGAGACTTCAGTCTAAATCCATGCCAAGAAAAGAGATGCATTGAATCGGGGGGTTCTCTTTTCCCAGTTGTCCTGAAGCCCTAAACGGCTGAGGTGCCTGAGCACCTGGTCCCTGTTGGTGCATAGTAACTCTCGGGAGTGGGCCAGGATGAGCCAGTCGTCGAGGTAGTTGAGTATGCGAATGCCGGCTTCTCGCAAGGGCTGGCTCTGCGACTTTCGTAAAGACACGAGGGGACAAGGACATGCCGAAGGGGTGGCCCTTGAACTGATACGCCGGGCCGTCAAATGTGAACCGTAGAAAGGGTCGATGTCGAGGCAGTATTGAGACGTGGAAGTACGCGTCCTTCAGGTCTACCGCTGCGAACCAATCTAGATAGAAGGGTAGTGAGAGTGGATGAGCGAAGGGCTTTGTGATGAGCAGAGAGTGGTGCTCTCCATGCAGTCGTCTGCTCATAATGCACCTCCGAGAAAAAGGGACTGGGGTGGGGGGGCGTGGCTGTGAGCGGCGTGCAGACCCCAGGAACCAATCATCCAGCCATTCCAGTCCAACCCAACGCTGGCGGTGGCCTGGGCAAGCATGTTGGACATCTGGGCGTCAGCCTCAGCCTGGGTGTCATCCTCAGCCTGGGCGTGCTGGCCCGAAGGCAGCAGCCCAGAAGAGTCCTCCGCATCAGATGCCGGACTGCTCTCCGATGCAGCGGCGAGCTCATCCAGCTCGGGCGGCTCAGGAGGATAGGCAGGCTGGCTGTGAGGCTCAGACACACGAGACAGCGCATGTGGCCGTCTGAAGCAGAGAGCACTCTAACACATCCAGGAACTGCACAGGGGCGGAAAGGCATCAAAGGCACAAAGACGCGTCCTGAAAAGGATGTTCAACGACGCTGTGTATTGCTCTTTTAGAGAAAATCACTCTTTTATAAACTCTTTTAAGTTTGCGCTGTCGAAGCGCCCAGGGGCAAACTACACTGCCGTGCAGAGAAGGAGAAAGCCGCTGATATGCCCTGTAGATCCAACAGCAGATTCGACCAGAGGTAAGAGGAACAGGTGTGTGACTCGCAGCTTGCTGCATACACGACCATCGGCTCCGAAGAAAATTTCTGAATGAAACAGACGCATTTCCCCGCCTTTATACCCGTATGTCCGGGGGCGGGACATGCAAATTCTGTTCGCCAACTTCTCATTTGCCTTTTTTCATAGATCAGATGTATATTCGGCGCTCAAGAGAGACCCCTAGTGTCGGTTCTTCGACACAACATCGAAGTGAGCGACAGACAGGGAACATGCTCTTCCACTTATATGCACTTTTGTTAAATCAATTTCCTTGCGTGCACATTTTGGAAATTATATACGATCTATGAACGATTGTTTAAAACGTTATGCACTTCATGTAACAAAGTCATGTAATTTAATTTCAATGAAAAATGCGATGCTTGACTTGGATTATATTTGCTCATTGCACTCACTTGCACCTTCTTGTGGGCTTAGGAGACAATACAGTACTTTTTTCCCTCTAAAATAAAGTTATCTTTAGAATTCAATATAATTCGAATATTACTATTATTTAAGTAAGACATTTGAATTTGGTTTTTCAACCATTTTGACAGCCCTAATACAAACTCCAGCCAATAGGCAGAATAAACACAAAGAACGTATAGATTCAAACACATGATATTCTTTCTGTTTTCTCGGACAGTCAAATGAATGTTCAGTGAGCCGGCCCATTTGGCTGCTACATGAGTGCAACAAATTACCTAATCACTCCAATGTCTTGCAAGAAATACTCCACAAAACAAACTCCAGCCAATAGGATGCATATGCACAAAGAACATGCAGATTCATCCACAAAACTGTCCCGAAGGAGTGTTACTCCACAAAACAAACTCCAGCCAATAGGATGCATATGCACAAAGAATGTGCAGATTCATCCACAAAACTGTCCCGATGGAGTGTTACTCCACAAAACAAACTTCAGCCAGAACCAGCACAAAAAGAAACAAAAAGGCGCTCAGTTTCCTCGAACAATCATGTGAATGTTCAGTCAGTCGGTCCTTTCAGCAGCAACGTGAGTACCAAAAATAGCTTACTCCATAAACTTTATGAAGAACATCGCTTGCTATGGGCATGTGAATGTTTTATGGCCATCCTTGTCATCTATTCTCAATTTGGCCAGGAACATCAGTACAATTACATATGTGTAAAGGGATTTAGATGGGCAAGGAGGAGGCGAGAACCGTCTTGACAATATAAATAATAGTTTAATGAGAAACTTAAACAAAAGACACAAACACACACATGATGGACATGCCCGTAAATGATTTCTCTTTCCCGCACCATCTTCCGCAGTTGGCCTTTATCCCTCTCGGAGGCTTGATTAGCCTGATAAGGGACCAGGTGTGTAGAATCACCACCCGGCCCCGCCCTCCACCCTGCCTAAATATGACTGTGTCTTTACGTATGTCCTAATGTCCAGCTTTCCTTTGCCTGTGCTCTTCACTCTGTGTAGGCCAAAACCTGTCTTAAATATTAATCTGGATCAGGAGAGTTGGAATTGGCAGTGGCTTGAAGGAAATGTGAGGGATAATGAGCAGATAAGGACAGGGGAGAGTTTGGAGAGAACTTTCCTGTAAAGTCCAACAATAGGTCAAGATCTTTCACTTTCTTCCCCATCAAACTAATGATCACTGGCTTAATCACATGAGATGTTGTTTGATGGAGCAAACACACTGTCCACCTGCCCTCTCCTCTCACCTGCTCTTCATTGATGGTGATGGAGGTAGGTCTGGATGGAAGGTTTAGGTATAGGATGGAGGACAGAGAATGCAAAGGAATTAGCGGGTGTTGGAAGGTAAAATACAATCAAGACCAACCAAGGAGTCAAGGGGAGTGACCTAGGCAAGACTACTGCGTGTGTGTGACACATAATGAAAGGTTGAACCCTCCGTCACGGAGATGGCATACCAAATCAACTCACCCTGGGAGAGAAAAGCCACAGAGAGAGACAGGGAGAAAAAGAGAAAAAGATGGGAAGAGGGGAGGGAGGGTGAGCCAGAGAGCGTGGTTGCCACGGGGCTGAGTGACAGAAATTAATAATTAGTGACAATGATTGACAGTGCACTCTCCATCTGCGGCCCGCCGCTGCCTCAGAGCGCTTGCCTCCGCCGACGACCGCAGGCACAATGAGCTCCAGCGGGATTCTGAGAGACGCTGATGATTGACAACTGCCTCCTGGAGAGATGGGGACAGCCAGTGTGTAGGGGTGCAATGAGAGGGAGGAGGATGGAGAGGAGGGAAGGTTTGGGAGGCTTGTGAAAGTGCGTTGGGAGGAGAGTGGGCGTTTTGGTCAGGATGGAATAAGGAAAACCTTACCTCAGTGCCAGCCCAAGTCGACCCACATCCCAGCCCACAACCCAACACAGAGCCGTTATGCAAAACACTCACACTTTCTCCAGGGAGGGGTAAATGCGAGAGAAGAAAGAAGGGAAGAAAATAGAAAATAGATTTGTACAGAACGGAATGGTCATTCAAAATTAGCCAACTGTCTGATACTATGTGCCATCTTTTGACTGATTTGTCACTTAGAGCGCTCTTCATCCTGTCTCATTATTAGCTATTATTGTGCAGTTATTTTGCCCCTATCTTATCTCTGATCTCAGTAATTGTATAAAGCAAGAGAGGGTAAAACAAGCTGTCTTGTTATTACAGGCATTAATACTGTTTAATATTCATATTAACAGGATATAGTTTAGATATAAGGTTTTAAGAATACATCTGCTCATTTTGCCATCCTTCCTTTGTTTATTGTGTTTTTCTTTCTTTCATTTTTTCTTTCTTTTATTTGTTCATTTGTACATTCATTTGATCTCTTTCTCTTTTTCTTTCATTCATTAATTTTTCACTTTCTTTCCTCCTTCGTCCCTTCTTTCTTTAGTTTATTAAATCATTTGATCATTCTCTTTCTTCCTTCCTTCGTCCGTTCTTTCTTTCTTTCTTTCTTTCTTTCTTTCTTTCTTTCTTTCTTTCTTTCTTTCTTTCTTTCATTCATTCGTTCATTTGTTCTCTTTCTTTTTTCTTTCTTTCATTTGTTGGTTCTCTTTCTTTCATTCATTAGTTCATTAGTTTGTTCTTTCTTTCTTTTCTTTCTCTTTCTTTCTTTCTTTCTTTCTTTCTTTCTTTTCTTTCTTTCTTTCACTTTGTCTCTTCTGAATTACTATTGCTGGCCATTAGTACCTACAAACGGGACATGTTCCCATTGTTGTACATTTACAATTGCTTTATTAGAAGGAGCTTTGTTGAGCTTTGTGGATCAGGCAGTGCTATTTTTTTGTTATGGGTTACAACTTTAAAACAATTAAAAGTTTGTTTTTATTAAAATCATCAGCAATGTGTATGGAGCAAATGTCAATTTGTATCTAATAATTGCACTATATAAAACAGTTTTTAAGGGGTTTAAGACATTTGCACAAACTATTTTATTTGTTCAAAATTCCAAAATGCAGGGGGTACAATTTTTTATTTTTGTCAGGTCACTGTTCGGAAATAATTTAGAAAATTACAGTCTCCAAATTTGCAAATATTTGAATGTCAGAGCTCTATCTGTTCTGATGCTTGTCCAGCATTTTGTATGTTTGTACATCAATTCAGAAAAACATAAAGACAAAATCTGACCTGTTGCAGCCTAATAAGGGCATAGGTATCTCTGGCCTGTAAAGGGTTGTTCTACAGAGGTCCAGCAGTACAGTCCAGTGGAATTAATCCCATGCCAAGCACACTATAGCTTGCTTTGACATGGTCTGCTCTAATACATTCTAGCACAACTTCAGCCTTGAAAGAGGTCTCTAAGGCTTACACACACACACACACACACACACACACACACACACACACACACACACACACACACACACACACACACACACACACACACACACACACAGACACAGACACAGACAAACACACATCCATCCGTCTATCCTTGTTTATCCAGTGACTTGTTAGAAAGTATGTTGGTGCAGCTCTCCACAGACATAATGATTTTTATACTGTACAAATTATAGATTATATCCCCTAACCCTAACCCTTCCCCTAAACCTAACCCTTACAAAAAAAAATCTACATTTTTAAATAAAAAAACAAAAACATAATTTAGTATGTTTTTTAAGTGATTTGAATTATGGGGACACTAAAAATGTCCTCATAAACCACATTTATAGCATAATTACCAGTTTGTAACACACACACACACACACACACACACACACACACACACACACACACACACACACACACACACACACACACACACACACACACACACACACACACACACACTTGACCTCAGGGGAATGAAACCAGATTGCACAGCAGAGATAGTCCTGCTGGGAAATGAGTCATATCAGTGAACATTATTGATTTTTCCAAAACTGGCAATTTTTTTCCCTTCTCTGCCTTTGTTGTGTCTCTTTCTATTTTCTTCTCTCTCTCTTCCACAGCAGGTTACGCATCTGTTGTTTTCTGTTGTCAGATGTAGAGAACACCTGTCCATTGTACAACTATCTCAATATTTATTTTCTACAAGTAACAAAGTTATGATAAATTTACTGAATTGTTGTTTACACAGTAATTGTTATAGAAGGGATGTTTTAACATTTCTCTTGATTATATTTCGAAGGCAGGGGCGTCACTTTGTTTTAAAAAGAGGTGGGGGGGATACGTCACAAAGTGCCCAAACTCATGAATATTAATTAGATTATGTGCAGATAATGGAAAATAATCTTTTCATTCTTGATGACAAATTTTAGAGATTCAATAAATATTTTTTGAAAATTAATTTGATAACTTGATCTGTACATCTGGCACTGTCAGTACTAGGAGTTTGTTAGGAATGTTAATCTCTGTTCACCTGTCAGATTGTCCCTGGGAGAGCTCAATAAGAAGTGACTGCTGCTGTGTTCTGAAATGGACTGAAGTGGTTCAGTGTGAGGAGGCCTGAGGTGTGTTGAGACAGTTCTGTCCCCTGTAGTGTATCCACCCCTTCCCCATCTCCAGTGGCATAAACTTACAGACCACAGTTACTCTGGTTACTTAAATTTTTCAAATTATGTAATTTTTACTTTTATTGTGTAAAGAGAAGGAAAGGAGCTGCAAACTGTGTCCTGGGAAAACATCCAACCCAAGAGGCCAAAATGGGCAAAAGGTTTTCAGCACTTTTTATCCCCTTAATAAATAATTTTGTAGGATTCTTTTCCTTGGGCATAGTCTTCCATTTATTTGAATGCACTCGAGCTTAAGCATTTAAAGAATTTTGAATCTTTCAGGGGGTTTGCCGCGGACATCTGAAAGAATGAAACTTCTCTCATCCTTTACTCACCCTCATGCCATCCCAGATGTGTATGACTTTCTTACTTCTTATGAGCGCAAACAAAGATTTTTAGAAGAATATTTCAGCTCTGTAGGTCCTCACTATGCAAGAAGGTGGGTACCAAAATTTGCTCCAAAATGCACATAAAGGCAGCATAAAAGTAAACCATTAGACTCCAGTGGTAAATCTATATCTTCAGAAGTGATATGATAGAGGTGGTTGAGAAACAAATACATTTATCAACCAAAAGTCCTTTTTCAAAAGTCCTCACCCACACCTCTCATATCGCTTCTGAAGATATGGATTTAAACAGTGGATTCTTGTGGATTACATTTTAGTTGCCTTCATACTGCTTTTTACTGCTTCAAAATGTTTGTACCCATTCACTTGGATTGTATGGACCTACAGAGCTGAGATATTCTTCTGTTTTTCAGCAAAAGAAAAGAAAGAAAATTAAACACATCTGGGATGGCATGAGAGTGAGTAAATGATGAGATAATTTTCATTTTTTGGTGAACTCTCCCTTTAACTATGTTTGTTTTCAAAGTATTTATTGAGCAAAATGCTAAAATGGTTAAAGATATTCACATATTAAATGATGCTATTCTTTGACATTATGTTGGCAAACACTCAAGTTTACACATTTAAAGTACTGAGAATTATTCTGGGTTTGCTGCAGTCGTCTTAAAGGGATAGTTCACCCCAAAATGAAACTTCTCTCAACATTTACTCACCCTCATGGCATCCCAGATGTGTATGAATTTCTTTCTTCTGGGGAACACAAATTAGATTTTTAGAATAATATTTTAGCTCTTGAGGTCCTCACAATGCAAGTGAATGGGTGCCAACATTTTTTAGCACAAAATGTTTAAAGGCAGCATAAAAGTAAACCATTAGACTCCATTGGTTAAATATATAACTTCAGAAGTGATATGATAGGTATGGTTGAGAAAACAGATCAATATTTAAGTCCCTTTTTTTACTATAATTATCCTCCCTGCCCTGTAGGTGGTGATATGCATGAAGAATGTGAAGGTGAAAGTGTGAATTGATCATACAAAATGTCTTGAATATCGATCTGTTTCTTACACCTATCATAGCACTTCTGAAGATATAGATTTAACAACTGGAGTCTTATGGATTACTGTTTTTGAAACTTTTAAATGTTGGTACCCATTCACCTAGAGAGCTGAGATATTCTTCTAAAAAGCTTCAATTGTGTTGAGCAGAAGAATGAACGTCTTTCACATCTGGGATGGCATGAGGATGAGTAAATGATGAGAGAATTTTCAGTTTTGGGTTAACTATCACTTTAACCGTGATTGTATTCACAGTATTTATTGAGCAAAATCCTAAAATGGCTAAAAAATATGCACATACTAAATATGATCCTTTTCTTTGACATTATGTTGGCCAACAAACTGTTTGCACAACAGCCTACATCTTCAGCTCCAGAATCAAATGTCCATTTTCCAAATCGATTTTCAATTTTGTATTCTGAAAACTATGGATCTGGTTAGTCTGTAAAAATGACTCCGATTTAAAGAAAATCATTTTAAACACATTATTCTGTTACTTTTTTGGGGACTTTTGCTTTAAAGTCTTTTTTGTATGCCCTGTACAGAAACGTCTCTGACACTACGCCCTGACAACACTAGGTTTAATTTTCAAAGAACACTTTAAGCCTCTGCTCTGCTTGTTTCTTTGACTTTAACAAATGAGTCATGTAACTTTCTTTCTTATTAGCATTTTCTCTTCCTTCAGTTTTCTTTTCTCTCCTTCTCACCTGGACATCATCACCCCTCACCTCTAGACAAACACACACACTTACATGTAGAGTCCAGTGCACATGTGAGCTGACAGCTGGCCTCTGCAGGGCCCAGCAGGTGCATTGACAAGGCCCCAGAGGCCCCTGACTCACAGAGTCAGTGTGTGTGTGTGTGTGTGTGTGTGTGTGTGTGTGTGTGTCTGTGTTTTGCGCCCAGAAGGGTTATGACTGATAGATAAAGCCTTGAAATGCAAACTTTTATTAATTTAATTATGTTTTACTTAAAGTTTTTCTGTAATTTACAATTTATCTCAATGACACTTAAAATATTGAGCAGTTGAAAACAGTTTACTCAAAACAAGTTTTACATGCTCTTAAAAGTAGAATTAAGTCATTTTCCCAACACATGAGAGTTGACACATTATAAATAGTTTATATTTTATGTATGGAAAGTAGATGCTTAATTATCCTGATCTTTGCTTTGACACTCTATTTCTCTCTCTCTCGCTCTGCATAACATATCCGATATTGGTCAGCGTGGGACGTCTGCATGGTAAGATGTTGAAAGGCACCACGCACACACACACACACACACACACACCTGGCTCTCTGGCTGCCTCTTTGGTCTGCGTCACCTTTTGTCAGGCTTATGTTAATTAAACCCCATCAACGACACACACACACATACACACAAACATGCACGCACCCTCACTGGGGCGCCTTTTAATGAGCCTGCCATTTGATAGTTATAGACACCAAACCCATGTGCTTGTTTTATTCCTTGATGTGCCTATGTGTATGAGGAAGGTGAAAAGAGGAGGATGGTTTTGGGAAAGATCAGCTGATGAGGGATTGTTTATGGTAAATAGGAAGTATGCCATCTCTCTCTCTCACTCTTTCCCTCTCTCTATCACTCCTTTTTTTGCATCCAAGTGAGACGTGACTCTTCCTTTTCAGTGAGATGAAAGAAGCCGATATGGGGGCTTCCAACAAAAGTGCCGGCAATCACAAACAAACCTTCAAATGAAGAACATCAAAGGCGCTGCCCCAATTGTTAGCCTCTTGTGTCCGGGGAAAATTGGCTCATTAAGGCCAAAAAATGACATTGTTTACATTAACAGAGGCCCCTGATTAGATGCAACCATGTTTGTTATGTTGTGTTGTCCACCTTCACTGTTGCCGCTTCCAACAGGCCACTTCAGCCTACCGCCTGCACAATCGTTCCTTTGAAGGCTTTCTCTTCACTGATAAAAAGAGAAAGAATAGGACAACAAAAAAGAAAGCAAGGGAGAAAAGGATAAACACATTCACAATTGCAAACACACACAGAAGGACATAATAGGTCCATTCTCTCTGTTTCTCTTTTCCAGCATCAGTTTTCTCTCTTTAGGACTAATTAGGTTGCCTGTGGAAAGAGAGGCGATTCAAGAGGACAGTTGGGGCTGTGATGGATCTGTTTGTGTGGTAATTGCACTGATAAAGAGTGGGGTGTTTTTGGAAGGAGAAAAAAGAAAAGGAAAGTACTACAGTAGTGGGTGGAGCAGGGAGATCATGTGCTGATGGCCCAGTCTCATCTTGAAAATGAAAATAACCTCTTTTTGTGGTCCAATGTGTTTGCATGCTGAAATGTTGTCTGATTACTTTGCAGTGAGGGTTTGACAAGCTAACTGTCCTGTGTTGGAAAGAGATGATGTTGGAATATTTTTGATTAGAAACTGTTCTATGAAAATCTTTAGAAAGTAAACAGCACACATCAATGAAATTCTAACTGAAATAGTCTTTGCTACAACATTGCAGAATTTTCGCGTAGAGTATTAGTTCACCCAAAAATGAAATAACGTCATTAACTCATTCCAAACGTACAGTACTTTCTTTTCTGTGGTAGATGTTAGGCAGTATGTTCCTGCTGCTCTTTTATGTGCAATGTAATTGAATGGGCACGGATGATGCTAAGAAGTAGTAGAAGAAAAAAAGTCCATAACACTTGTGTACTATTCCAAAGGGTTCAGAAGCTGTTCAAAAGATTTGTAAGAATGGACCAAAAAGCTATTAATCTTTGAATGGATTTTCAAACTAGTGGTCGTTATCAGAATGAGCTTTATTGCAAAGTATGGTTACACATACAAGTAATTTGTCTTGGTGACAGTAACTTCCATTGCACAAATAATGCAACAACAAGACAATAGATAATAAAAAGTAGAATAAAGTTAATAGAAATAAAAAGTATAAAGAAATTAATATATACGGATGTACAAATACAATCAGTTATATACAGATAAAGCAAGGGTATGTAATGTGCAGAAGAGGCAGGATATGTTAAATAAATATAAATAGTAGGGCTGTTGATTTAACACGTTAATTCAGTGCGATTAATTTGATTAAAAATAACACGTTAAAAAAATTAACGCAATTAACTCAATGCATATATATATATATATATATAAATGTTATGGTTGTAATAAGGAATGTTTATGACGCAACACACCAGAGACGCTACATGAGCATGTCTAACACTTTTTGAAATTGACGGGTCCTCAAACAAGCCCTCAGAAATCTTGAACTGATTGACTAATTCACTTTCGAAATGGATATCTGTGAACTGTATGCCAATGATTGGCTTATGTTCAATAATATGGTAGTAAACAATGCATTGTATTCTAAAGCCATTTTTTGTATCATCTTGTCAATGATTAACTCTTCTGCTACAGGAATGTAATGCATTTTAATTATCTGAATATATATATATATATAATTTTTTTTTATTTAAAGATAACTATGTATAATTATTTCATCACTATATATTGAATTATTGTTATATGAGAGGCGATTAATTCATCGCAACATCATGTAATTAATTTGCAAAAATTTTTAATTGATTGACAGCCCTAATTAATGGACTAATTATTGCACATAATTATTGCTCAATGGGCCAGTTTTAACTGTTCATGAGATGGATAGCCTGAGAGAAAAAACAATCGACCAATGTTGGATAAGTTACTCAAAAATAATTACTAATTACTACTCTAAAATTGCTATCACGTTACTAATCAAAATGTAATCCCATTACTGATTACTTTTAACTTGATTTCTAAAACACTTTTCACAGAAAAGCTTTTGTTTTTGCACTCACCAAATTCAAAATAATGTTAATATTTTCACCGTGTTCATGATCGTTAAGGGACTAATGCCATACATTTATTTCTTTTTTAAAATGTATTTTACATATATAATATTATTTTAGAAATGTGTGTAACCAAGTTAACTTCATTTACAGTCAGTAACTGTAATCGGATAACAAAAATTTGAAATGTAATGTGATATAATAATTTTTGCAATTAAAGTAATTAGATTACTGTAATTAATTACTTTGGAATTAGATCAAATCCAAAAATGCAGTCAGCACACAACAACCAGTGGCGTTGGACATCATTAACCCAAGTTCTGATTGGCATATATGAATATATTGTCGCTGTCTGATATAAAAACATGTATCTCCAAATAACACATTTTTCAAGAGCAAGAAAAAGCTCTTTTCTCATAAACAATCGTACAATATACTTGTTAAACAGACAACTTGATTAAATATCTTTTCATTGGTCATTTCAATGCACAATTCAAAAAGTAGGAAGAGGTCATTCGGAGAATTCCATCTATGGTAAAAAGTAAAAATTGCCAAAAGTGGAGATAGCCTACATGTTTTTCATCAGAAAGCAATGATATGCAAACACCAATACATTTTGAGAGAAGAAAATAATGAAACATTTTTTTTTCAGTCTTTATGTTCTGCACTTCTTATCAGTTGGACACATAAGCTATCCTCAAATCTTCCTTCTCAATAATTTAAGTGCCTCTTTTAGAGAATTTTTATTTTATTAATTTAAATCCTATTATATAAATTTGAGTATCTCATTGTACTGTAAATTCTCATAGTGTGTGAAGGGCAAGATTATTATTAAATTAAGACTTAATTTTGGGTCTGTTCCTCATATCATCATATGGTTTCAGAGGACTTGAAATATAGTGTACAGGTGATATGGATGACTTTTATGGTGCTTTGATGTACTTTTGGAGCTTTACAGCCACAATCATGATCTTTTCATCTCCTATCCTTTTATACCAGTCATACTGGTTTGAAATGACCTGAGGATGAGTAAAGATGACAGATTGTTTATTTTTGGGTGGGTTATTCATTTAACATTGCTCCTGCAAAACAGTACTTATGAACACTTTTTTATTCTATTTTTGGATGTTTCACAAATTATATAACTAAAATTCTTTATTTTTGTTAAACAAAATATATATATAATAACATAATATACACAATATACATATAACAGAACAAAATGCGTTGAGACAAATTGTTGAAGTTGTTTAAATGAAGAGTGTAAGTTAAGAACCAATCATGTTATGTAAGGCATTTATAAAGCTTATTAAATGCTCTTATGTCTCAGAGCAGGGGCTGGGACAGGGCTTTGTCTGTGAGGGTGAGAAAGAAAGAACTGCACTGCTAACCACACTGTCACCTTCTAACCCTTCCCTCCCTCCTTCTCCAGCCTGCCTTACCTCTGCTCTCTTAGGGAGATTGACCTAACCTGAAAATAATTACAACTACTGAACTGTCACTGTCCCCCTCACCTCATCTTCAGCCCTTATCACCAAAATATGCATCTCATAGGTCAGGTCAGCACATTAGATCACCCATACACACACTTACACACCACTCCTGCTCCAATAAAGTTCCTGAATCCCATTTACATATTTTCTACTTTATCCTGTTTTTCAGTCCATTCTCTTTCTCTCTTTATTTACACCCTTCTCTCTGTGGGGCCCCTAAAACTATAGTAATTGCCTTTTAAAATAGTTCAGTGTCTCCCTTAGAGAGAGGAAAAGTTTTCCCAGTATGGCACTGGAGGAAGACTGAGTTGTTTTGCGGCTCTGCCGTGGAAACAGAGATGAGAGGAATTTAAATGATCTTGACTTCTGACCAGCCTTGTCTCCTGGGGAGGACCAGCGAAGGATAGAAGAGCACACTATGACTTCTCTTCACTGTTTAAGGACTTGTATGGAAAATATAAATTGGTTGTGGCAGGCTGAGAAAGATGCTTTGGCATTCTTTGTGCTGGTAATTCCAATTTCTAAACGTATTTCCGCTGGAAAGTCTTTAGAATGCAATTTCATTTTACACTTGAGTGATTGTGTTTGTTTTTATGATAGTGGCTAAATATTTTACTGGTGTACAACCATAGGTTTAAAATTGACCTATTTTTATGCAGGCAAAATTACCACCTTGAAGAAACATTTTGGTGAAGTTTTACAGTTGAAAGAGTTGAAAGAGAAAACAAAGTCCCCCATAATGCTTTTTTTCTTCTTCAATGAATGCGGTTATTTTAGTCATTCTTAAGTTTATTTTACAGAAATTTACATTCAGAACACAATTTACAAACACAGTTTCAACTTGTTCAACTTGTGTAACATCTGATTGATTTAACTTATTGCATACACAAAATATTTCAGTATATTTAATGTATTTCAATTGTATAAGAGTAATCTTTATATAATATACATCATATGAATTCATAATAAATGTGAAGTATTAAATTAAAAATTAATGAGGAGTATGAATGTTTTCATTTTTGTAAACAAAATAGTAATATACAGCATGTAATAGTAATATACGATAATAAATGAGACAAAAGAGAGCAGGTGAGCCAGACAGGAACAAAATACAGAGTCTTAAGTAGTCCCCTAAGAGTTTTTATTATTTCATTGTTTTGTACAATCGTGTCATCTAGCCCCTGTAGTTCTCAAGGACCTTAAAATCTAATTTTTTCGAAAAGAAAATGTAAATTTTTATAGCAGTGCAACCGCTGGAATTTGTTTCTGTGCCTTTAACACAATCGCCATGTTAAACTATGTTAGTGTCCCTTGGATTTACTTTGGATTAAATGGATATTTCACCCCAAAATGAAAATTTTGTCATCATTTACTCTCATGGCATTCCAAACACATAGCCTTTTAAGGAATTTTCAATGTTTTTTGCAGCAGGTCGCTTATTTTGGAAAAATGTACAATGTTCCATAGGGGACGGCAATTGGCCCATATTTTAGAGGGCAGCAAAATGTCCCATATTGAAGGCTTTATGTCCTGTATTGAAGTAGAAAAATGCTCAAAGGGTCGCATGGCAAAATGCTTGAAGGGGACCCCATCCCATGTTGAAGCGCTCAAAATGCTCAGGCTTCCCAAATTCTTGTGAGACATTTAATTGCATACCTTATCATATTGTGGTGGCTCGCAACTGCCAATTTCCTCAGCTATGTCTGAAATGATGTCAAAGCTGCTTGTTTTCAAACTTTATTAACAGAAACTAGCAGTGTCAATAGATTAAAATAATTAATCATGATTCATTTTGTGATTACAGATGTTTTAAGAACTGTATGTGTGTCACAAACTGCCTTGTGTTTTTCCCTCACCTTCAGCTCACTTTCAGTGACTGTTTAGTTTTTCCCTTCTTCATGGACTTCATTTCCCAGTATGCACCTTTTTGATTACACTCACCTGCCCTCCATCTTCCACGGTTCCCTCATTATTCATATGTGTATATATACCCTCTTGTTTCCTTCACTCATTTTCGGTTCTTGTTTGTTTGTTAGCATGTTAATTTGGTCATGTTAAATACAAAGTTAGCCAGAAAACGGCGGTTGCATTTGATTTCCTTTTGCTCTGTGGTTTATTTTCATCATTGTTTCTTCATCTTCTTCTGAGTACCATAATAAATTGTTCTACATTTGGATCCACACTCTCTCGTCTCGTCCTTCCCATTAATTAGACAAAAGAACTGACCTAGACATGAACCCTGTGGTGTGACTCTTCCAGCTCCATGAGGAGACTCGCTCGCTGGAAGATAATGTGGAGGAATTCTGCGAGTTGACTAAAGGTGATTTCAACGATGTGGCCCTGAATGACCTGTTCTGGGTTGGTCTTAATGAGCCAGGGAAGTCCCTCATGCCTTATGGAAAACGTTCCTGGACCCTGGCCCAACTTACTGACCTGGCTTTTTTATTAAGTGGATCAGCCTTTACTGTAGGAGCGATGGAAGAGGCCAACCCTCTTGCAGTGGTTTACACAGCTCCCTCCTCCAAGCCTCCTTCCTCCAGGCCTTCCACAGCCAAACAGGAATTTTCGGGGGGTGTCACTATGGCTCCAGTGGTCTCCGAGCTCCCTTCAATGGAGACCAATTTCTCCCCAGCCTCAGTGATCCTGGAAACTTCCTTCATCGAGCCTCCCAAGGCTCCTCCTTCCTTCATCGAGCCTCCCACGGCTCTGCCTTCTGAGTCTCCCACAGCGGTGCTCAGGGCCATCCAGAAGTGGAAGAGAAGAAGGGCTCCTACTCCTCAGTCACTGCCAGTGCTCATAGCCATGGAGGGCATTCCCCTATCACTGCCCATGCTCACGACCATGGGGGTCGTTCCCCTGTCACTGCCCCTGCTCCCGACGATGGGAGTTGTTCCCCTGTCACTGCCCATGCTCACGACCATGGAGGTTGTTCCTCAGCCATGGCCCATGCTCACGACCACGGAGGTGGTTCCCCAGCCACAGCCCATGTCCACGACCATGGAGGCCGTGGTTCCCCTGTCACTGCCAGTACTCACAGCCACAAAGGATATTCCCTCATCAAGGCCAGTGCTCATGACCACAGAGACAGTTTCCCAGTCACTGCCAGCACTCCTGGCCATGGAGGCCGTTTCTCAGTTGGTGCTAGGCGCTCCTGACCATGGTAACTCCGCCCTCAGAGTCCTCCACATCTTGATTTTTAGTGATTTTCTTTAGCATTTTTATTACGTTTTAAATAATCGAGTCATCCTTTTTCCCCCTTGGAAGTTTGTTGAGGCCTGCTAATGGGCCCCAGCCCCCTGGTTAAGAACCACTGCCGTAAAACACGATTAGACATTTTGAACATTGTTGACACTGCTCTTTTTTGTAACAAAACTGAATGGGGACAGAGGCTGTCAGCTCCTAACATTCTGTGTAACATCTTTGTGTTCCAGGGAAGAAAAGAAGTCTGGGGATTGGACATTTTTAGGTGAACTGCCTCATTAAGTGCAATGGTTCAATCCCACAACCTTTTGGTATAGTGCCCCAACTTCCTTTAATTTAAGAGACCATTCCACTGCTTCTCACATGCTTTGATCCTTTTAAAGAATGTTGGAGTGAATGTTCTAAATTAAAGTTACCACTTTTACTAGTCAAGTTAATAAAACAGTGATGGAATGGAAAGAGTAGTGAAAGTGAAAAGAAAAGGCTGGTGTGAGAGTATGTGGACAAAAAAAAGAGAGCAGACAGGAAATGGTTTTATTGAATATGTGGTGTCCACAGAGTCAGGTAACTCACTTAGAGGGCCTCTCAAAAAGCGTTCAGTGTGTGAAGCCTTTTGGGCCGTGCCACTCTAAATTTAAAAAATAGAGGGCCTGAGGGGCTGCTCTTTGAATAAGAAAACTACTTTTACAATACAGATGGATTATTTCATCTCTGACCAATCTCTCCTGAGACTTGAGGCGCATATTTGGGCAATGAAAAATAGGCCTGTGAATGTGCGTTTGGACAAATTTGATATCAATATCACTTTAGAGAGGTTACTTCCCCATATCTGCCTCTCAGAAGCCTTTCACTCTGCTTGGATCATGGGGATGGACTTTATTTCTAAATGAAATGCGGTACTTGAGGGTGCCACATGGGGTCTGGATTCCATGTCATACCATATACAGCTGCCCCAAAAAGTATTTGGAAACTAAAGCCACACTTAAAAATGTATGAATGACTGCATTATACAACAAAATATCAAACCAAGTGTCAACTTTTTTATATCACAAAAATATATAAAATAAAGTTTGTTAGGTTTCAATTGATAAAACAATGGACAAATTGTCAAACATTTGTGAAACACGTGCATAATTAATGTAATGAACCACACGTGTGGACTAAACTCGCCAAGACTCGCTCTCTCTCTCTCTATATATATATATATACAGTTGTGGCCAAAAATATTGGCACCCTCTGTAAATATGAGCAAAGAAGGCTGTGAAAAAAATCATGCATCGTTTCATCAAAAAATGCATTGTTTATTCTTTTGATCTTTCATTAAAAAAATGCACAAAAATGTAACCTTTAATTGAAGAAAAACAAATGAAAGAGGGGATATATTTTCTCCAAAACACGTTGGCCACAATTACTTGAACCACTCGAAAGTATTATGAGTAAAATATATCTGAAGTATTCATATTTAAAAAAATATGTGCAAATGGGAGACTAGGAACATGAAATTGTTCAGCCATGACCCCTGTTTCAAAGGGGTATACATATGAGGTAACACACAGGCCAAATTCCCTTAATCATCAATCACAGTGGGTTAGACTAAAAAATATAGTTCTGATGTGAGGCAACAGGTTGTTGAGCTTCACAAAATGGGAAGTAGCTAAATGAAAATTGCCAAAGCATTAAAAATACCCATTTCCACCATCAGGTCAAAAATTAACATGTTCCAATCAACTGGAGATGTTAAGAATTGGCCTGGAAAAGGACGTGTGTCTATATTGTCACCATGCACAGTGAGGAGGATGGTTCAAGTGGCCAAAAATTCTCCAAGGATCACAGCAGGAGAATTGCAGAAATTTGTTGTGTCTTGGGGTCAGAAAGACTCATGTAAAATATCATCACCTACTTATCCACAAGTTGTTTGGGTGGGTTTCAAGAAAAAAAGCCTCTGCTCTCATTCAACATGTTTGTTCAGTTTGCCAGACACTACTGGAACTTCAAATGCGACCAGGTTCTATGGTCAGATGAAACAAAAAAAAAAGCTTTTTGGCAGCAAACACCAGAGATGGGTTTGGCGCACATTGAGGTGATGAAGTACCCAATGCCCATTGATTAAATATGGTGCTGGATCTTTAATGTGGGGCTGTTTTTCTGCCAGAGGTCCTGGGCATCTTGTTTAGATAGATTGCATCACAGAATCTATCAAATACCAATAGATAGAAAATCTAAACCTGGCTGCCTCTGCCAAAAAGCTTACAATTGGCCGTGGTTGGATCTTCCTGCAGGACAACAATCCAAAACAGACATCAATATCAACACAAAAATGGTTCACTGACCACAAAATCAAGGTGCTGCCATGGCCATCCCATTCCTCTGACCTGAACCCCATAGAAAACCTGTGGGGTGAACTAAAGAGGAGAGTCCACCAACATGGTCCTCTGAATTTGAAGGATCTGGAGAAATTCTGTATGGAGGAATGGTCTCATATTGCTTGCCAGGTGTTCTCCAACCTCATTAGGAATTATAGTAGAAGACTCAGAGCTGAAATCTCAGCAAAGGGAGGTTGCAAAAAGTATTGAATAAAAGGGTGCCAATAATTATGGCCAATGCTTTTTGGAGGAAAATATGTATTTAATAATTAGATATTTCCTCTAGTTTAAATGTTTTACTTCAATCAAAGGTTAGATTTTTGTGATTTTTTTTTTAATGAACGATCGATCGAAAGTATAAAAAATGCAGTTTTGTTTGCTCATATTTACCAAGGGTGCCAATATTTTTGGCCACATCTGTATATATATTTATTTATTTATTTATTTTATTTTTTATTTTTTGCAATGAAAATCTAATTCTTAAAGGGAGAGTTCACCCAAAAAATTATCATAATTTACTCACCCGCATGACATCCCAGATGTGTATGACATTCTTTTTTCAGCTGAACACAAATTAAGATATTTAGAAGGATTTTTCAGTAAATGGTGGCCAGAACTTTGAAGGTCCAAAAAGGACATAAATACAGCATAAAAATAATCCATAAGACTCCAGTGATTTATTCCATATCTTCAGAAGCGATATGATAGGTTTGGGTGAGAATACTTAAGACACAGATCAATACATATAAATATTTAAGTCCTTTTTACTATATTATAGTAAAAAAGGACTTCAATATTCAACTGTTTCTTGCCCACACCTATCATATTGCGTCTGAAGACATGGATTAAACCACTACATTTTACAGATTACGTTTATGCTGTCTTTATGTCCTTTTTGGACCTTCAATTTTCAGGCCACCATGGACCTATGGTAAGGACATACAGAGCTGAAATATTTTTCACAAAATGTGTTTGTGTTCAGCAGAAGAAAAAAAAGGCAGGGTTAGGAAGAGAGAATTTTCATTTTTGGGTGAACTATCCCTTTAAGTGTGATTTTAAGAATCAAAAAACATTTTGGGGTCACTGCATATCTCAAGGCCCTCAAAATAAAAGTATAAAGAGTTTGAAGGTGAACTGGAAAATAAATAAATACATACAAATCAATGAAATACCTATAAAATCCAACCTGATCTTTTGAAACAAATTATTAAACTGAATTTAAACCATTAAACTGGGCGAAGTGTTATTTAAGCAATAATTACATAATCATAACTTGTTTTAGTGAGTCTAGATGACGTTTTATAGTCACCATAGAAAAATAGAGACAGACACTTTCAGATGATGATCATATTGCATTTTGAGACTCCATTGATTAGCCCAAAGGATCCCCTCAGGGTTTGCTAAATGGTGTCTGTGTATTGCTATTACGGGGGCTACCAATTATTTCAACCCTTGAAATTAAGGGCAGTGACCCTAATATGAGGCCACTTAGTGCCTGTAATAAGATGATAATTGAGTTTGATGACAGAACTCCCCCTGTCCCTTCCCTCACCAACTTCTCAGGCCTATTCATGCTAACTGTCAGTTCTTAGTAATGGATTACAGTGGCATTACTTACATTTATCATTTCCTGGATGATAGACTGTAGGGAGGAAGGAGGCAGAAATTATAACACTCCAGATCATCTTATTTCTCTTGATTTCATTGTTACAGTTCCTCTTTAGAGCCTTTCCCATCTCTCTGGCTCCACTGGTATGTTCTGTAATTGCATATGCACATTTCCCCCAAAACCCCAAATTAAAGAATGTTCTCCATTCAACCATTCATCCGTTCTTCCGTTTTGTTCTTTCCCGGTCTTCTACACACACACACACACACACACACACACACACACACACACACACACACACACACACACACACACACACACACACACACACACACACACACACACACACACTCAAAACCTGGCCTGGGGATAGTAAGCTTATTTGAATGGAACCTTACATCTCCCTATCCAGCTTTGTGTCACTAATAAGGAAATAAAGCATGCACACACTCTCAGATTCACTGGATTGACTTTCATGCAAGGGTGCCTTTGACTGGTTCAGACCTTCTTCACGGCAAACTGTTAAAGACAGTCATTGCCATTGGTAGGAGGATAGCAGCAAATATGACTTAAGCATGCGCTGTTATTTAAACTATTTCAGCTATTTCAACAATAGGACACCACATGTAGCTCTATGGAAAGACCTGGGAGTTGAGTTTTGTACTGTATATTTTATAAAAGTATCTAAAAGTCACATCTTATTATTTAGGGAATTAATTTCGCTCCCAGTTAACGAAAGTATGATGTTAGTTTGAAAATTGTACAATTCTGTGCACAAATTTGTGTCCATTCTGTGTCCTAAATGATGTGTACATGATTGCTAATTACATTTCTTTCTTCATTTTTATTCTAAGCAGAATCAATTTAGGATTACCTTAGAATGTGCTAGGAATAAAATAAGATATTTTGGATAAACTAAAATGTCTATATTTCAGGTTTTGTTTTTCTTTTTTTCAAACTGCAGTTTATCTGTATGATCTTTGTCTAGGAGATTCATGATTCAAAAGATGAAAAATTCAGACATGTGAATTTTGGGTAAAAGCCTTATAAACAACTTTTAATATATATCAGTAACACAAACGATTGCTTCTGGGACTAGTGGCTAACCATAATCTGAACTGTATAGCCATATTTGTTGGCATGTTCTTTGAATTTTGGTTCAGTATCGAGGGAAGAGAAAGATCACTGAAACTCAAGGAGTGAATCTTTGGCATGGACCATAAGGAAATGTATAGCAGCCAGAGCTATTACGCTGCCAACTACATCAACAACAAGCTTTTACATTTCAATCACTGGGTTAAATTACTGAATCCTGGCATAAACTTGAGAACTGACTTAGACTGAGTAGAAAAATCTCTGAAACAAATCTCTGAACATTTAACCTTATGTAACATTACTCAAGAGGCAACTGTTAGGCCAAATTATGCTTATCTGGACTGCATTCATACTTAGAAGAATATGTGGTCCCACTTTATATTAGATGCCTTTAACAACTATCATGTCCTATGTACATTAAAATACATACAATATAATTTACTTATTGTGTAATACATGTTGTTCTGCAAAATTCTCAAGATTTACAGTTGCTGCTATTAAGCTTGAGGTATGGGTAGGGTTAGGGTTTAGATTAGGGTTTAGGGTATGGGTTGGTTTAGGTTTAGGTGTAAGGATACCAGTGTAACTACAGATGTAATTAAATGCATGTACCTTAAATGCCACATGTATGTACATAGTAATTACATTGTATAAAATGCTTACATGCATAGTAATAAAAGACACCTAATATAGAGTGTTTCCGAATATGTTATATTTCAATTACCTATGCAAGAAAGCTGCATCTCAGTTATATAATTATATATATATATATATATATATATATATATATATATATATATATATATATATATATATATATATATATATATATATATATATAATAATGCTCATATCACACAAATGACTAACAACTAATCTGATCACCAAAGACAACAATCTTAACCTGAATGCACAAGGCAAATGTAACGTAGATACGACAGTCTACATTAAATAATATATATTTTTTAGACACTGCTCCCTAACTTTAGAAGCATAAAACAGCCATAACACAAGGACACGATCACCACTTAATAGCCTCAGACTACCAGAAACAATGTCTTCGTATCTATATGACCTAGTATCAATAACACATAAATACATTAACTTACATTTACTTGAAAACAAAATCCATGTGCCTCTCCTTGCAAATGAATGTCTCCGTCACTTTTTTTGTAAAAGTAATTTGCTTGTTGAATTTTCGATAGCCTCTCTTTCTCGATTTTTTATTGAAATTAACTTTGCCAAATCTGCATAGATCATTGATGCTTACACTGCAGATATCCATTTAAATGCTTAATAATGCATTAGTTATGTGAACATGAATGTGTTGACACAAAATTAAATCTAGCCTATCAGATAGCATGACTGAAGGAAGGAGCTTCTGATTGGCTTACTCATTTTGATAAGCATGCTTAACTTGGCCATTTGTAGTAGCGGGCTTGATTCAGTTTGAATGAATGTACAGTGTTAAATGAAAGGCCGGTAAACAATGGAATCAGAGAAAGTAGAACATAAAGTACTTCTATCTGAGGGTGGCACCAAAGCGAATAAATGAATAACTGTCTATGCTGTTCAACGGAGATGAAAGATACAATTTTTTAATGAAAACAGTAGTTTATATTAGCAGTTATATTTAAATATTTTATATTGTCATTTTTCTTTTCACCCTTCTGTTAGGTAAGCACTGCTTACCTTACTTATATGGACGGCACTGTGTATATATATACACACTGATGGCCAAAAGTTTGGAATAATGTAGAGATTTTGCTCTTATGGAAAGAAATTGGTACTTTTATTCACCAAAGTGGAATTCAATTGATCACAATGTTTAGTCAGGACATTAATAACGTGTAAAATTACTATCATAATTTGAAAAAAAAAATGTGGAACTTCTAAAATTACTTCAAAGAGTTCTCATCAAAAAATCCTCCATGTGCAGCAGTGAAAGCTTTGCAGATCCATTCAAGTTGTCAATTTGTCCAGATACTCAGGTGACATTTCACTCCACATTTCCTGTAGCACTTATCATAGATGTGGATTTCTTGTTGGGCACTTCTCACACACCTTACAGTCTAGCTGATCCCACAAAAGCTCAATGGGTTTAAGATCCATAACACTTTTTTCCAATTATCTGTTGTCCACTGTCTGTGTTTCTTTGCCCACTCTAACCTTTTCTTTTTGTTTTTCTGTTTCAAAAGTGGCTTTTTCTTTGCAATTATTCCCATAAGGCCTGTACCACTGAGTCTTCTCTTTACAGTTGTACATGAAACTGGTGTTGAGTGGGTAGAATTCAATGAAGCTGTCAGCTGAGGACATGTGAGGCATCTGTTTATCAAACTAGACACACTGATATACTTATCCTCTTGATTAGTTGTACATCTTGCCTTCCACATCTCTTTCTGTCTTTGTCTTTGAAGACTGTAGTGAACACCTTTGTATGAAATCTTCAGTTTCTTTTGGCAATTTCAAGTATTGTATGGCCTTCATTCCTCAAATTGTCTGTATTGTCTGATGAGTTTCTAGAGAAAGCCGTTTCTTTTTTGTTGTTGCCATTTTTGACCTTATATTGACCTTAAGACATGCCAGTCTATTGCATAATGTGGCAACTCAAAAACAAGCATAAAGACAATGTCAAGCTTCATTTAATGAACCAAATAGCTTTCATCAGTGTTTGATATAATGGCAAGTGATTTTCAAATACCAAATTAGCAATTTAGCATGATTACTCAAGGATAAGGTGTTGGCGTGACGGCTGCTGGAAATCAAAATGGACTTTTTTCAAATAGTGATGGTGCTGTTTTTTACATCAGTAATGTCCTGACTATACTTTGTGATCAGTTGAATGCCATTTAAAGTGAATTATAGTACCAATTTCCTTCCGAAATGGCAAAATCTGTACATTATTCCAAACTTTTGGCTGCCAATATATATATATATAGTATAATCAAACATTATTTTATTTGGCCAGCATCTTTGGAAAGTATCTGAATAATAGGTGCCAATTAGCTTTCAACTGTTATTAATAAAGCCAAAATAAGTGTCGCTTTGAAAATATGTAGTTAATTAGATAATAATGGCCTCATCAATTAGTAACAAATCATGGGTTGGCCTGGGCTGGATGTTTTAATGGAACGTTGATATGGGTCATCCCTCAGGGTCTAGAGTGTCCAAATATGCTGTCCCAATTGTCATTTATCACTGATAACAGCTATCTAAGGGGTGTAATATACCGTAAAACTTCTTTCAAGCTGAAATGGACATTTACAGTCCTCACCGTTGTAAGCAATGACCCTTAAGGTTTAACATACCAACACACCTTGACAGTTTCCAGAAACTTCTCTCCCCCATCTAACCTTGGAAAAATAGATGTCAATCCTTGATAAAGTGGTTAAATAAAATCATTATTTGACTTTATTGATGTTTTTTTTTGTCTCCATGCAAGGCTCAATAGGTTATTGTGGATTCTGCCAAATGGGTCTGGGAGAAATCATTAGAGCGGGCTGATGTGATTTACGTCCTTGATAGTGTGGGGCACCCAAATGATCTGCCTCTCAATCGGCATCATCAATCATGCGAAACCAGCGGGCACCTCAGGCAGCCTGGCTAGCATTGTGTAGGGTGGGACAGATATGTGTGAGCAGTTCAGGGGTTTGATGACAAATATGAATGTTTAGGTTTGTGGGGCATGACTGGCAGCATACTTGGCATCATCCGTGTTTGTGTGTGTTGTCTTTGGTGCAGCTCCACTTTGCCTTGTTCTTAATTTGTGTGAGCTGACATTCTAAAAGCACATCATAGCTCCCACAGTATCTGACCAATGCATCATTGCATCAGCAATTAATGCAAACTTACTTTGTAAACAGGAATTCGAGTTCTGCTGTGAGGAGATTTTAAAGGCTGTGACTTAATCAGCAATGTGACCGCTGCCTAGTTAAGTGATGTAAGCCATTAGATCTAACAATAAAAGTGCATAATTGAATCAGTGCCAGCAAATGGCTACCTCATTTTTACAGTCTTACATGTCTGACATTGGAAAATAAACTGGAATATGGACTTACAAACCTGACTAGATGAAGGTCTTTTTTTTGGGAAAGAAAGAGCAACTTTGTCCTTGCTATTTTTTGCATAATGTAAATGTTCTCCCACAAAACAAATTTTTTTCTTTCTACAGGGTATGCAGGGATAGTTATTAGGAGCTGTCTATGGTGCTGATGTCAGTAGGTTCTGTTGGTGGTGCTGACTGGACAGCTCTGGAAAGCCAAAAACTTTGCTTCATCCACAAATAAATGCCTGGGCCAAATACCTTGTGGTTGTTGGCCAAATGACTGAGCTAAATCTCAGCAAGAATACCGGCCCAACAAATGCATTATTAAACAGCAGACTTTAGATTATAGGAAATGTATTTGTAAATTGAAATTATAATGCACATTCATCACTGACATTGATTACCAGTTTTAAGGGAATTGATTTACTAACCCTCATTTTGTTCCAAATGCATATGACTTTCTTTCTTCTGTGGAACACAAAAGGAGATGTTAGGCAAAATGTTAACCTCAGTCACCATTTACTTTCATTGAACAGAAAAAAGATGCAATGAAATTAAAGGGATAGTTCACCAAAAAAATAAACATTTTCTGTAATCATTTACTCACCCTCACAAGATGTGTATGACTTTTCTTCTGCAGAACACAAATGAAGTGTTTTAGAAGAATATCTCAGCTCTGTAGTTCCATACAATTCAAGTGAATGGTGATCCAACCTTTTAGCTCCAAAAATCACATAAAAGAAACTAGTAAAAATAAAAGTAATCCATTTGACTATAGAGGTGGGCAAATCAAAATTGTGTTCTTTTTTTAGAACTCTAAATCTCCAATTTCACTTTCAATTTTACATATGAAAGTCACATGTGGTGCTTATTTAGTTTCACTTTCACACCTGAAAGTGAAAGTGGAGATTTAGAGTAAAAAAGAACTCATATCACTTCTGAAGATATGGACTTTACCACCGGAGTCCTATGGATTACTTTAATGTTTCATTTATGTGATTTTTGGAGCTGCAAAGGTCTGATCACCATTCACTTGCATTACATGGACCTACAGAGTTGAAATATTCTCTAAATCTATATTTGTGTTCTACTGAAGAAAGAAAGTCATACACATATGGGATGGCATGAGGGTGAGTATATAATGAGAAAATTAATATTTTTGGGTGAACTATCCCTTTAAATAGGGATAAGTCTAAGTCTAACATTTTGCCTAACAATCTTTATTCATTGTATGGGGGGAAAAAAAAAAGATGCAATGAAAGTAAATGGTGACTGAGGCTAACATTTCACCTTATACCTACTTTTGTGTTCCACTCAAGTAAGAAAATCATATTGTTGAGAACAACATGAGGGTGAGTTAATAATAACAATAGATCCAGCAATGAGAACCATAAATATATGAGAGCCTTATCATAATATAAAAGTAGTTTGTATCACGTAACACCCACAGGATGTCTGTGTTTAATTTAATGATATTAAAGCAGTTCCATTCTGATCTCTGATAAATCTGTGTAATAATGTCACACACAATTGGGGAAACCTTGTTCATCTCTCTCATACAGGCAGCGTGACAATTGCTTGTGAATTACGTGACCCTAAAAACGTGCATAATAAGTGCCATGAAATTGCTTGAGTATACTAATTAATAAAGGCCCTAAAACCCGATAACTGCAGCTTAATGATAACACGAATAATTATGGAGGGCGGATAAAAGACAACACAGTGCTGCATGGACCTGATAACCCTTTAAACAAGCCGTCTTTATCCTTGCCGGCACACTCTCTATATTAACCGTGTGAAATATCACATGAAAAGAGAGGAAAGAAGGGGAAGCGGTAGAATTAGCTGGGTTGTATAAGCAATTATAGGGGCATGGTATGTACCTAAGCACACTAATAGGTATGTAGAGGAGGCATTATTCAATTAAAGTGGCGGGATATAGTGCGAAGGAACAGAGATGCGGTGACAGTGCCGGTGTCTTCTCCTTATGAAACAACCTATTTAAGCTAAATCAACTCCCACTTAAGAACAGCCGTAATAAGCACGGAGGAGACGTGCAGTGGCCCGCGGGGCCCCATCCGTCATGCTGTAATACCCAATCACAGTGAGTGATGACACCTTGCGCTGTGCCTGCCGCATCCCCTTCTGTAGCATTATCCTGTTCTCTCTCTCTCTGCTTCCAATTTCTGCTTGAACATGGTACTTTTTTGAATGTGTTCTCGGAAGTCAGTCTCTGGTCCCAAGTGGAAATGCCTTTTACTCACGTGAGTCAGCAACTCTGCTCGGTAATTGTGGCTTACTGGGGTTGTAATGCTAAAATTAAAAGCCATTCCTTTTAAGAATGTATGTGCTGTGTATCGCCAATTTTTAAGCAGATGCAGCTCTGTGACTGCAGTGTAGCCTATCTACTTTTCAAAGGAAGTATGCTGTTAATGGCCATCCAACAAGCTGATTGAACTTGTAATATGCAGGTTTTATTTCTCACATTCTTCTCATAAGGGAGTCCAGCCAGATCTTTAGACAATTATTTTTTAATTGGTTGCGATTAGGTCAAAAGAACTTTGATGAAGGATAATGATATACATCAAATTAAAGGGATAGTTCACCCAAAAGTGAAAATTCTGTCAATATTTACTCTCCCTCATGTCTTTCAAAACCTGTATGACTTTGACCCTTTTTCACTGGTATTAAGATGCGTTTTGGGTGATATGATAACATGTGGTCACTGGTCAACCCTAAATACAGGTCTAAACAGGGTTTAAAAAATTTTTGTGATCGATCACAAAAACATATGAAAGTGGTAAAAAATGCATTTGACCACATCAGATTTGAGGTGCAAACACTAATCCGTCATTTATGTGTCCTGGCAGTAGTGAAGTGCCAACCCTCACCTGTCAATCAACCATTGCACTAAAACGAGAGTTTAAACTTTGAAGGTTACGAGCAGCTTTAAAAGGAATTAACCACCCGATCAGAAAATGTTAAAAAGTGGTTACATACACAATCATGAGAGCTTTACGGATCGTTTTTTGTGTGTCTGATATCAACACAGATGACAAGCACGAACACCTGAAGCTCCTTTAATACAGGTAATCCACTAAAATAACTGAGAATTCTGCTTGACATGTTGTATTTGTGCTTAGATTAAATTTCAACCACATCTGGGAGAAACAGTGTGCCTTTTTTCATGGCTTCTTTGTCTTTTCTGACTTTGTTGCACTTTATTATCATGCACTGGCAATGTGATTGATGTATGTCATCATGAAACAGAGACCCTCCCCTCCAAATCAGAACACAAGTTCTGAACACAAAATTAGCTGATCTTTTCCATATAATAACATTTTAGGATGATCATGGCTGTCAAGCAAGATTTTCAAGGCAAGATGTCTAATGTCTGTTTAATGACTATTCCTCACACTAAGATGTCATATGGCATCAGAAGACTTGGAATAAAGTAATCATATGGACTACTTTTATGATTCTTTAATGGTCCTTTTTGAAGCTTGACAGCCTTTGGATCCCATATAATTCTATGGAAAAGATTAGCTTGAATATTCTTCAAAATTTGTCATTTTCTGTTCTATGGAAGAAAGAAAGTTGGAATTACACAAGGATGACTGAATTACTTTTGTAAACTATCCCTTTAATATTTTACATTTATATTTATGCATTTGGCAGATACTTTAATCAAAAGTGATTAAAGTAACAGTGCACTTATTACAGGGGCAATCCCCCCGAAGCAACCTGAAGCATACCTTGCTCAAGGACACAATGGTGGTGGCTGTGGGGATCGAACCGGCAACTTTCTGCTTAAAACTCTGTGCTTTAGCAGCCTGATCTCACAGTGAAATCAGAAAGAGTAGACTGACTTTTCTTTCATCAACATTGGTATGTGTTGACCGAAATTTCGAAACACTGCCCCCAGTGGCCAAAGTGTTGTGTTGTAGGGTATATGGGCACGTGTGAGCTCCATTTATGTCCAAGAGAGGTGCCAAAAGCTAGTAGTGAAGCAAGTTGTTTTCAGCTTTACAGGACATTATACAATGAAGAGAAAAGAATATATTTATAGAGTCTATCCTCCATCCCAAACCCAAACCTTACCTTAACCATTAGTGGAGTAAAAAGTAATGTTAGAGGGAAAAGTGAAACCTCCGAATCAAGCTTGTCATTGATTATTCAAAAGTAGTTACTGTTTGGCTTTGAACCCAAGTCTCCCACACAGCTGATGTAACGCACTGTCAATTGCGCCATGTGGAATGGTAAATACATTGAAACCATTGCAAACATGTCTGATAAGAATGCTTCATGTCAGCACGTCGGCAAACAGTTGCCAATCCTAGGGCACTGAAACTATCGGAAACATCATGCCGACTTCACGTGTGATCAGGTTGGCTTTAGCCCACTACGACACCAACACTCCATTTACTAATATTATTAGTGAAAAGGAATTACATAACCCAAAACAATTATTTCTGATTAAAATGCAGATGCCAAAGAAACAGATGTGAAATAAAGCTCATCAGCCATATTTGAAGAAGATTCAAAGAACTTTTATACTTCCCTCATTTTCATGTTTGGTTTTGCTGTCTTCTCCATTCCCCTGCCCCTCTCACTCTCTCTCTCTCCCCCTCTCTTTCTTTCTATCTATCTATCTATCTATCTATCTATCTATCTATCTATCTGTCTGTCTGTCTGTCTGTCTGTCTGTCTGTCTGTCTGTCTGTCTGTCTGTCTGTCTGTCTGTCTGTCTGTCTGTCTGTCTGTCTGTCTTTCTTTCTTTCTTTCTTTCTTTCTTTCTTTCTTTCTTTCTTTCTCTCTGTCTCCTCATCAGTGCGTTGTGCTCAATAATGACTCCCACTGTGGCAGTGGTGCCCCTTTAAAACTGGGCCCCCCTCTCCATGCATTATTCATCAAAATCAAATGAGGGATCAACAGAAACAAGAGACGTGGTGCATGCCACTTCCTCCTCAACTCCCCTGCTGGCCCGTCTCCCCCTCCCTCCACCCTGGCCTGGGGGTTTTGGGGACCAAGTTGGCACCCCTTTCATGGTTAGTTCTGTGAAGGAGACCTCTGCCCCACCCTTTTTCTCTTCTCCTTCTCATCTGTTGCACACCTTAAAATCAACATACTTAAGTATTAAGTAATACTTTCTTAATATACGTTCCGATTTTATTATGAATTGATCAGTGGATCAGTTTGTCTGTTTAAACTTGTATTAAATTGCAATAACTTTCTAGCTGCCTCTGATATGACTTTCCTTTTCAGTAATTTTTTTTTTTAAACCACTCCCATCCAATCACCTGTCATATCCAACTTTTTCCTGAATGCTGAAGTGTTTCATGTTTCATAACAGAAGCCTGTTTTTGCTTTATGGTCTTCAGTGTTTTCGCTTGCATCGGTGTATGTTTTAATTTATTTATTTAAAAATATTTTACTCCGACATTTCTTACATGATCCAATAAACTCCAGATGTATACAATCCAATCACCTTATGTGTTCCATGTAAGAAAGAAAGTCATACTGTTTGGAGCGACATTAGGGTGATTTTAGGGTGAATTTACATTACAAAATGTAAATGTTTGGGTGAACAATTTCTTTAACAAACTGTGGGATTACACGTTTGCATATCTTTCACACTCATCGATATGAAAATGTCTGAAAGGTCTTGCTTCTGGGTTTATATACTCTATGTATAAACCAAATACTTATGGTTCATACTTCGTATCTGACAAAAAGAAGATTTTGTGGTAAACCACAAAATATATATATTTTTTTATTTGGCCTTAAGTATGTGAATGAGTTAAAGTAAGCACTTATTTACATCTTTATCCACCTCCTGCAATGCCATTGCCCTTAGGATCAAGTTGAAAGTGTGTTGTATCTAAGTAGCTTCTCTGCAAAAGTGTTCATAGCACTTAGAGCAGCCACTCTAATATTTGCATGAGCACAGGAGGGGGTTGATAGTCTATCCTGGTACTGTTGCACAATGCTGGTTACAGTGATTACTTCAGAGAAAGAAGGAGACACAGAGAGAGAAACAGGGAGGGAGGAATGATTTGATGAGTGTAGATCTTGTATCCCCTGCTGTTAAAGGCAGGTATGTGAGTTGAACATTACCACCTGGGGTAACCCTAGCCCTTCTAATACAATCAATCCAATTTTCTGCTCTAATCTTGACTTTCCTATCTGGCTCTACACCTTCTACAACTTTGTGTTCAGACTCTTTTAAATGCAATGCTTATAACCATTTAGGCAATTAACATCTAGCACATACTGAAATTTACTATGTGGATATATGCTGTCTTAAATTTACATAGATTTGACTGTTTATTAAGAAAATTGAGTGGTGTAAAGCAGCCTTCACAATACTAGGGTGTTAGGGATGGTTGCCAAGGAGTGCTCAGTGCCTTTTAGCATGCTGCTGTGGAGTTACTAGTGTTTTCTGGTTGACTGATAGGGAATTGCTAGGTGGTCAATTCTCTATGTCATATTGGAGGTTCAAAATGAGGTTTGAGATTCAGTTGGAGGTTACCACGTTTTACAGTGTATAGCTCAGAATATTAATTCTGGTAAAAAGTGGTAATCTCTAATTGTTGTCTTAAAGGAATTGTTCACCCAAACATGAAAATTCTAATAATTTTCTCACCATCATGCCATCCCAGATGTATGTGTATGACTTTCTTCATTCTGCTGAACAGAAACACAGATTTTTAGAAGAATATCTCTGCTCTGGAGGCCCTCACAATGCAAGTTGTTGAAGCTCCAAAATGCACATAAAGGCAGCACAAAATTAAACCTTAAGACTTCAGTGGTTTAATATATATCTTCAGAAGCGATATGATAGATGTGAGTGAGAAACAGATCAATATTTAAGTCCGTTTTTACCATAAATTCTTCTCCTTGCCCAGTAGGTGGCATGAGGAATGCAAATCATCAAAAACAAAAGAAGAAGAAAGTGAAAGTGAAGGTGAAAGTGGGGATTGACATTAAAAAGGGCTTAAACATTGATCTGTTTCTCACCCTCACTTATCATATCGCTTCTGAAGATATGTATTTAACCACTGGAGTGTTGTGAATTACTTTTATTCTGTCTTTATTTCCTTTTGGTACTTCAAAATTGTGGTACCCATTTACTTGCATTGTGAGGACGTTCAGAGCTGACAATGATGAAAGAATTTTCATTTTTGTGTGAACTATTCCTTTAAGGAGCTATTTCTTGATAATTTCTTTGTTGGTGTAACCTATAGCATACAGGTTGATTCATTGACATTAAGTCATATTTATTTCTTCAGTTAATTTAAATGTTACCACATGATGCACAATTTTAAAAGGTTAAAATGTTCTCAAGTGTGGCTTGGTTTCCCCATCAGTGTAAGTCAATGGGATTTTTCCACCCATTTCATTGTTCAGCAGTCAAACATCGTGTTAGCATAGAAAGTAGTAGCACACCTCTCTTTGTTAAGATAAACAATTGGAGGTATAAATAAAATCCATGACACAAACAGTGCAGGGAGAATTAAGAGTTTGTTCAAATCTCTAGCCCTAAGTATGACCAATAGTAACCTAATAGTGAAGTGTGCCTTGCAAGCACCACTAATTATTCATTAATTCCAGGTGTTGAATTCTAGCTCTCAGGTTCTTGAATTCTTAGCTCTCAAGTCTCTCTTCTCACCTGAGTTATATGTTCTTGGTCATGCACTGGGTTTCCAATCCTCACAAATAGAGTGTTGCTCTGGCCCAGCTATATTTCCGGACCCATTGCTGGGGTGTGAGCTATAAGTGAAGTGGAATTGGGTTAAGATGATAAAAGTGGCTTGGACTGTGTGATATGATTGGTCTGTCAGCAGGCTAATCTGACTCTAATGGCCCTGACCTGTACAGGACCCAGCTGGCCCCCAGGACCCCCCTGATTGGCTCTATTTATTATGGGCCAGAGGACCGGGGATGGCTTGCATAGTCATTCCACTTTCAAGTCCAATTCCTGGAGTCCTGATGAGCTCTGCCCCCCTTCCATCTCCTTCCCTCTTTTCTCCTCCACACCTCTCTCATCATCTTTTGTTTCTTCCTAATGGTTCAATTAAAGAGGTTAATTCCAAGGCGGCCCTCCTCAAATCAGCTCTCATCACCTTCCCCTACTCAGCCTCATGACCGCTGCACCCAGACCACATTTATTATTCATCCCAATCAAATAAGAGCAAAGGCAGGCTGGTGCAAGCTGTTTTTCTCCCCACACCCCCTTCATCCCACCATTTCTCCTCTCCACTCTCTCTTCTCCTCTTTGGAAGAATTGCCTTTATTGATGCACGGTATGTACACTCACTCTCACATGCATGCGCACCACACACACACACACACACACACACACACACACACACACACACACACACACACACACACACACACACTCATGTTGGTGCGGCTATCCTTATGAGGACTCTCCATAGACATAATGATTTCTATACTGTACAAACTATATTTTCCATGCCCTACCACCAAAAACTACCCCTCACAAAAAAAACTTTAATATTAAGCGATTTTAATTATAGGGACATTAGAAATGTCCTCATAACCCACATTTATAACATAATACCCTTGTAATTGCCAGTTTGTAACCTAACAAACTGTCCTCATAAACCACCCAAACACACACACACACACACACACGCACACGCACACACACACACACACACACACACACACACACACACACACACACACACATGCACACACACACACCGGACCACCCAGCTTCCCACAGCCCGCCCCTTTCCTAGAAAATGAGCAATTCTCTCATTGTAATAACGCGCCTCTGTCATCGGCCCATTATAGGCATGATAAAAGATGAAATATTCGCGGCGGCTGGCCTCCTAACCTGATCTGGGTGCGATATTGGAGCTTTGGAAAATGAGTTTTATCTGCTTTAATATACTCCTTGGCAGACTGACCCTTGAAATTAAACATTATTACAGAGCGGATATTTAAAAAACCGGGGCCACAAATTACATCAAAATGAAAATATTAAGGAACATTAGGAATATATCAAGTGGCGCCGAGCTGGATGTGGGGAGAGGTGGCTGGGGCGCAGAAGCGTCGCCAGTGTCACGGCAACGGGAGAGGGGAAATAATAACAATTCAGCCAGCAACGCTGTCATGTGTCGGGATAAACTAATTATCCTCTCCAACACTCTCATCTGCTGGCTTTATTAGGAGACGACTATTCTGTATAAGTGTGTGTATGTGTGTGTGAGAGCTTTAGTGGAACTCCATCAGGTGTGGAGTTGTTGAAACCCGTTCTGTCTTATCTCTTCACTTTTTAAAAAGTTTTAGACAGACAGCAGTTCTTTGCAGTGAGGGTATGTTTCCGAGTTTTATCTGTTTAGGGCTAAAGGACGTAAATAAAGTACATTGCAGTTGGAGTTGGAACTCAGGCAGCAGGACCGAGTCTGTCTACAGCCTTATAGGTGATTTGTCATATGGTGATGGGATGATGCGGAATGCAATAAAAGCCAGAGAAAATGTGATTTGAATAGATTTCTGACAGAGAGCCCTCCTCAGGTGAGGATGTGAGGATGGAAGGATGAGCAATCATCCACCCTTGAGGACAGAATTAAAAACTTTCACTTTTTCCAAGACCTGTTTTTTCTCTTATCTCATACATGTGTGTCCTGCACAGTTGGATCCCCTCAACGATAGAAACACACTTTTTTGGGGGGCCAACATGTGCCAATGAGTATTCTACGCAGCACTGCTGTCTTTTAAACTATCACCCAGGGCTTTGCACACAGACAGGCACATGAGCACAAATATACATGCACATGCATCCATGTTTCTAGTGACTTCATGCCGATGCCTGGATTTGTCTGTTATCAACACATGGCACTGCCAAAACATCAAGTAAACATTGCAGAGATGTTTCACGAGGGCAGAGCAAAGCGTTATCTGAGACTGGTTGAACCTGCCGTGGAGCCTATCAAGTGAGTGATACGTGGAGAATCGTCCCCTAGTGAGTGATCGCTGAGTGCATGGGAGAGCCTGTTATAAGAAGAGGGACAAAATTAGCATTCGTTCCATCCAGAAGGAATGGGAGAGTTAGAGAGAGAGAGAGAAGAAAATAAAACAGAGGGACCAAATGATTAACTGAAGGAAGACTAACCGCAGGGGTTTGCGGCTGGAAGGGAGAAAAAGCAACAGAGAAAAATGGATCTCCTTTCCTCCCACTCTTTTTCTCTCTCTTTCTTTACCCCGCTCAGGCACTTGATTCATTATGCTGATATGCACAGTATTTACTTTCTGAACGGGCTCCTTCTTTCTCTTCTTGCTCTTATAAAGACACACACACACAAAATAGATGCCGGTGCCATAAATATAGCAAATGACAGAGTCTAGCAGCAGAGCAAGGTCAGCCGTGGCCCCTGATGACAGTGCTGTGAGCGCTGCAGTGCGTTCTTGTTAGAAATACACACAGATAGCTCATTAGCAAAGGGCCCCTGAGGACCCCAACCCTTTGTGTGCATAAACACATACATATAAACAATATAGAGTACTGCAAATAAACATACTTACCCTTACGCATACAGAAATGTGACCGCATAACACAGCAATATACATGCAGAAATATAGCCACAACTCGCCTAAATGACTTAATAGCTGGCACTGCTGACTATGTGTGTGTGTGAGAAAGAGCAAGAGAGTAAATTAGAGTAATTTTAATCAACATGGCCACCACTGTCACTACATAAGCATTGATCTGTAAGGGTGTCATGTTTACAGTGGCACCCAACTATCCTGAAAGGCATTATGTCAGCACGCTAATACACACACACAAACACATTTCTCACTGTCAAGAATATGCCCCCTGGTTGTCATCCTTTTATTTACTTTTTTCTCAAAGACACACACGGTGCTCACATAATTCGCAACTTTGTGCTCTGAAACTTAAATCAGTTGCAAATCAAACCTTTTACATTAGAGTGTTTTTGTGAACAAGTGCTTTAGAAATGATTGGGAATATCAGTGTTTACAGATCAAAGTCAGCATCATTACGTCTTGTGTTAGCAAGCCGAGAATGCGTTATTGTACCTGGCAAACCACATTATCCTGATCTTTTATCCAAATCTTTTCAAAGTTGCTTCAAATTTCAGGTGCAGCTATAATTGCAACTAATCCACTTTATATAGAAAATCGATTTTGTAAGTCTTCTGTCAAGTCAAGTTTACTTTATTTTTCATTTTTACAGCTTACACAGTGACACTGGACATTGAAGATTTTTGGAACAATTACATGCAGACAGCACAGAGGGTATTTAAACATAGCTCTAAATGTAAAGTATGTACATTGGTGGCCAACAGTTTGAATAATGTACAGATTTTGCTGTTTCGGGAAGGAAATTGGCACTTTTATTCACCAAAGTGGCATTCAACTGATCACAAAGTATAGTCAGGTCATTATTGATGTAAAAAAACAGCACCATCACTATTTTAAATTTTAAATTTTTGATCAAATCTAGACAGGCCCCATTTCCAGCAGCCATCACGCCAACACCTTATCCTTGAGTAATCAGGCTAAATGGCTAATTTAGTACTAGAAAATCACTTGCCATTATATCAAACACAGATTAAAGCTATTTGGTTCATTAAATTAAGCTTAACATTGTCTTTGTGTTTGTTTTTGAGTTGCCACAGTATGTAATAGACTGGCACGTCTTAAGGTCATTATTAGATAAAAAATGGCAAAAAACAGCTTTCTCTAGAAACTCGACATTCAATCATTGTTTTGAGGAATGAAGGCTATACAATGCTAGAATTTGCAAAAAACTGAAGATTTCATACAAAGGTGTTCACTACAGTCTTCAAAGACAACGGACAACTGGCTCTAACAAGCTCAGAAAGAGATGTCTCTAGTTTGAGAAATAGATGCCTCACATGTCCTCAGCTAACAGCTTCATTGAATTCTACCCACTCAACACCAGTTTCATGTACAACTGTAAAGAGAGGACTCAGGGGTACAGGACTTATGGGAAGAATTGCAAAGAAAAGCCACTTTTGAAACAGAAAAACAAAAAGAAAAGGTTAGAGTGGGCAAAGAAACACAGACTTTGGACAACAGATAATTGGAAAAGAGTGTTATGGATCTTAAACCCACGGAACATTTGTGGGATCAGCTAGACTGTAAGGTGCGTGAGAAGTGCTCGACAAGACAGCCACATCTATGGCAAGCGCTACAGGAAGTGTGGTGTGAAATGTCACCTGAGTATCTGAACAAACAGACAGCTAGAAACACTAGCATTATGCCTAAACCTAACCTGTACTCAACAATAGAAAATACGTAACAAGCAGTTAAAGTACAGTCACATTTATTTCACATCATTTATTTCTAAAAATGCAGCATAATAATATCCCAAACCATGCGATGACATTGTGTGAGTAGCAGAGTAAAACAGAATGTTTTAATCGGTGAAAATATACCCCCTCCATGAAGGAACTGTCACCCTAATTCTACCGGCACGTCTCATTCAAAAAATTAATACAACCGAACATGAGGTTTTCACAACCAGTCACAAGACACGCGAGAGCCAATGGTAAAAACTTGAGCTCGTCACAATGGGTAACAAGACACCCGAGAGCCAATGGCATAATCGCTGACAATCTCTGACGTCAAACCAGTGTCGTTATGCTTGAGGCGGCAAATTTTGAATGAATTATTACAAAACTTGTGTGTGATGTCTTAAGGTGGACACTGGGTGACCATGATTGATGACTAAAAATGTACATTTTAAAATGATTGTAAGACTCTGAATACACACGGAATGAAACGGGTCACTTCAGCAGTGCAGTGTACAGATTAAATATGTGATTTCTAATTAAATGAAAATCATACCCACAACATATGTCACTATGAGTAAATCGTACACCAACGTACTGTAGGCGAAATCCCTTTATGCGGTACGGCAGAGGCATCCTCTTTGGCGCCCTACCAGCAGGTGGCACCCTAGGCGACTGCCTAGTTCACCTATGCCTAGAAATGGCCCTGCCAATGTATAATTAAACAATGCTAAAATTCTGATGCCCATAATGTCAGTCAATTGATGTCAAAGGTTTCTTTTTGTAAAGAATGCACTGGCTGGATGCGCCGTAAAACTGAGGTCAGAGGGCACTTTTGGCATCTATAGATTGACGCGCTGGGCTCTTGCACAATGCACAAGTGTTAGACTTTGATGCCTTGGGAGTGAGAACGTATTGCATGTAGATGTGACATATGATGATGGTGAGATTTAGTAGCAGACAATGACAGTAGTAAAAATGTTGATTAGTTTGAACCTTGATATTCTTTATATCTGATCTACAAAAAAGTCTAGTATAACTGCAAAGTTACATTGTAGAGGAAGGTTCATCAAAAAGTGAAAATGATGTATTCATTTACTTGCCCTCATGTTGTTTCAAACCCATATTCATTTTTTTCTTCTGTACAAAATAAAAAGAGTTAAACAGCATGTAATGGACTGATAGCCTCAGTCACCATTCACTTTCATTGTATGGTGATACACAGAAAAATACACATCATCAACATTCTTGAAGGGATAGTTCCCCAAAAAATAAACAAATCTTCTGCAGAACACAAACAAAGAGTTTTAGAAGAATATTTTATCTCTGCATGTCCATACAATGCAAGTGAATAGTGACCAGACCTTTCAAGCTCCAAAAATAGCATAGGCAGCATAAAAGTAATCCATAAGACTCCAGTGGTTAAATCCATATCTTTCGAAGCATTATAATAGCTGGGGGTGAGAAACAGGTCAATATTTCAATCCTATTTTACTATAAATCTCCACTTTTACTTTCATTTCTACATTCTTGCACATTCTGAAAGTGAAAGTGAAAAAAAAAAGGGTTTGAAATATTGGTCTGTTACTCGCTCAAAGTGATTGCATCGCTTCAAAAACATATATTAAACCACTGGATTCATTTGGGTTACTTTTATGCTGCCTTTATGTGATTTTTGGAGCTTCAAACATCTGGTCACCATTTACTTGCATTGAAATGACCTACAGAGATATTCTTCAAAAATCTTTATTTGTGTTCAACAGAAGACAGTAAGTCATACACATCAGGGATGACAGGAAAGTAAGTAAACGATGAGAGAATTTTCATTTTTTTATTTCTCTTGTGTTCTACAGAATAAAGGAAGTCATATGGGTTTGAAACAACATGAAGGTTATTTTTTGGGTGAACCATCCCTTTAACCTATTTATTTGTCTTTTCATTTTATCTTCTGGTTGTGTCACACAAGGGCTGCTCTACTGCTAACACACTCACTGAGCAGCTGCCCTCAGGCCACTTTGGCACTGTACACAATGCCGGGCACTGAGATTTTTACTCTCGCTTTCTCTTTTCCCCCTCCCTCTCTCTATGGATGTCAGTCTGGATCCTGGCCCGTCAGACAGCCAGTGGGGTGTGACGGGTGGGCCAGGCTCCTTCCTGAACACCCTCCTCTTCTTTATCCTCCTCACCCCACGTGGCCTGGCACTCACCACTGGCCATCCGGCGATTCCTGCCAAAGGCCACTTTTCAGAGCCCACCCCCTCTCCAAATGTCCCTAACTACCTTGGACTTCTATTCTGTATTACTGAATATTTGCTCTGAAGATCTAATATAACACCCATTTTGATCTGCTATAGTCCTGATGAAATAGATTTCTGCAGTTGGATTAATTTTAGTTTGAGTCTTACATGTGTTTTCAATGATAAATTGCAGCTTATAGAACGTTTAGTTGATGAAACCTTCGCTCAGAGATCCAGAACAAATTATGTTTACTTGTAGTTGATAAAACAACCGTTAAACGTATTTTGGATTATCAGCATCACAATGTATCTGTTACACTGAATCCGGAAATATGAGTGACAGGGAATTCATTATAAGATCATCCTGATCTCATGAAAATGTTTACATATTTTACGAGTTGGCTATTGTATATGATTTCGTACGATTTCATCACATGCAAATGCCCAGATGTCTAATTGCGGAAGCAAGCACGAGTTCCGCGCACAACACATTAAGGACATGCTTGTTAATATTATGCCCTTACCCAAACCCCTTATCTAAACTTAACCGATCAGTAGAGTGTGTAAACATGATAGAAAGCTGTTGTGTGTGACAGAAGCAAGTAATTGTTGCGTATTAGATGGAAACGATGTCCAGCGAAGTCATTGTTGTAGGGAAAGTCGTAAGAATTAATACGAGTGCTGTCGTGCGATATTATACAAATTAGCCAAATTTAGAAAAGTCCTATGAATCATTACGCTTTTAGAGTGTGTTGATAAGATACATTTAAGGAATTGTTCAGAGAAGAACTGTTGTGCATATGGCGACACAGGTTCAACATTAAATAAACTGTAACATTAAATAAAGCAATTATATGTGGAAATGTGTGTGTGTATACTGTACATATATGTATTACTGCTTCTTTCTACTTTTTTATTACCTGCTTCAGAAGGGTCTCGCTTAGAATAATATTGGCACTTAAGATTAATCTAATTAAGAGCATCCCTTTTATTCTCTCTGCCTCATACCACAAGCATATTAATGCAAAGTAGGCTACCACAATACATTTCTACCAGTTTGCCTTCACAGTCCTATGCTCCCCAGACTGTGAGTGAAGGTGGAACTCTCTGTCTATCCCTGGGAGGGTGATGTGGTGGGTGACAGTGTTTGGAAGGAGGAGAATGTTACTGTGTGTGCATGTGGGTATGTGTTTGTGTGTGTGTGTTTGTGTGTTTGTGTGTGTGTGTGTGTGTGTGTGTGTGCGCGCGCATGCAGGCATGCCCCACCCTTTCTTTAGCCCCATGGAGATGCATTGTCAGGGTCAGGGGATATAGAGAGATGAACACAGGGAGGCCGCGCTCCACAACTTGAAAGGAATTCTAATGAAGCCACGCAGTCGTGTAGCCTATTCCCCCGACAACAGGCCTCAAACAAATAGCTGCATCTGATGTCCCTCATTTTATAGTTTGGAAAATTGCATGTTTGTGTGTGTGTGTGTGTGTGTGTGTGTGTGTGTGTATGTGTGTGTGTGTGTGTGTGCTCGTGTTTATTTAGTGCTTGGTTGGTTGTTTGGATGTTCATTTGGAGTTTTCGTGAAACTGGAGCAGAAATTAAACCACTGAATCTTTCTACATATTATTAAAATAAGACAATAATGGACATTTAAAACAGACAGTACATTGAGACAATTTCTCATACTCTCCTTATTTTTTAATCACATTCTGAAAACTTACACTCGGTCATACTTGAAGGAACAGTTCACCCAAATTCTGTTATCATTTACTCACCCTCAAGTTGTTCCAAACATGTGTGGCTTTCTTTCATCCGTGGAACACAAAAAGAGATGCTAGTCAGAATAAGAACCTCAGTCACCATTCACATCCATTACATCTTTTTTCCATACAATAAAGTGAACAGTCATTCTGCTTAACATCCCCTTTTGTGTTCCACGGAAGAACGTCATACTGATTTGGAACAACATCAGAGTGAGTAAATGATAAGAGAGTTTCATTGTTGGGTGAGCTATCACTATTAACACAGGAGAATCACATATAATCATTGTGGATGTCCAACTCCGGAATCTCTTTGATGTGCTAACACCAACCTTCTCCATCCTTTAGTGCACGCTGTTCATTGCAATATTCAATTCATATTCTGGGTTAAAGACAAGTTAAGCTTAACTGACAGCATTTGTGGAATGATATTACCACAAAAATGTATTTTGACTTGCCTTAAAAAGAAAAGCAAAAATCTGAATTCCAGCGAGGCAGTGACAATAGAAGTAAATGGTTACTTTAGAATAATTAAACGTTAAAATATTCACTATTTTAAAAATATAGCCATAAGACATAAACAATATGCATGTTAACACAATTTGTGTTTGATAAAATTGCTTACTAACCTTTTCTTTGCAAGTGATTACCAATTGACATGACAATGTAATGTCAACAAACTCTGAAACCCTAAAGCGATTGTAAAAATGCTGATTTAAACAAATTTACAGCTCAAATAATACATTAGTTTTAATAGAAGATTTAATGTAAGGGCTTTTATAATATTATACGCTTCACATTTCTGCCTTTAAACTCATGTTTAAACTCCATTTTAAGTGCCTCACTGTAACCTCAATTTTTTGAAAGAAAATGAGGGAGGAGTCAAAATTAATTTTTGTGGTAATCAACATTATGCCATAAATGCTGACAAATATTGACTCATCTTAACTTGCATTGAACCCAGAATATTCCTTTAATAAATATAATTTCACTTTACTTCTTTCAACCAGTGACACAACAGATACAATGTCATGCCGTATTAATAGAAGTAGTTTATATTCAAATATAAAGGGAAAACATGTTCATTTTGTTTCCCTATTAGCAAACAGTGTTTTATTATTTTAAGCATAAACTGACTAAATTTTGATAGATTTATCTGAAAAAAAGAATTTATATTTTATGTCATTCTACTTATCAAATACTTTTTCTTGTTTTAAGGATTTTTAGACATATTTACCGGACAATAAGACAAACAAATTAACAAATTTTAAGTAGGAGTTGGAATATCAAGGTATAAAATATTATTATAAACAAAACAAACAACAAACAAACTAAAAAATAAATAATAATAATTAAAATAATAATAAAAAATACAATGAGTCAAAATTCCTTTGTTTAGGTCATTTTGACCCCCTCTATGAAGACTTGGGGAAGTGATAAATACATTTTGTTTTTTCACAATAAATATTGAAATGAAATCGGTAAAGGCCACAAACAAGATTTTTTAGTCGTAGCTACCTGGAATTTGAAGGATATAAATTGTTTTATTGATAAAATATTAAAAAGTAACACCATATCTCAATTAGCAATTATATAATTAGACTTTTTACTTTTTTAAAGATTGACACAACACATACAATGTCTTGCATAATATATATATATATATATATATATATATATATATATATATATATATATATATATATATATATATATATATATATATATACAACGATCTTATAAGTCTGCCATGCCAATCCTGATATAGTGTAACTACAAACTTGAAAATGAGGGTGAGTTTCTGTATGTCTCCCCACTTTTCTGTATTTATGTAACAGTAGAACGTAAAGGGGCATAAAAGGAATGCAGTAAAAGACTCAGCAGTCACCTTTACACTATTCCATTAATATTTATATGACTACTCAATACCCCCATGTTTACCCCCAGTTTTTTTTCCTTTCACAACCTAAGGGTGTGTGTAAAACAGCTCGTATGAAGCGAGATGTCTTTCATGTTGCAGTCCAGCAACTTTGGCGTCGCTGGAGCGTGTAGCGCGTCTCTGCGAGCCTCACTGCGCTGATACAGCCTGCGCTTGTCACTCCAAACACTGCTTGTGTGAACAGTAAATATAAACAAGCACTTTTATACATTATTGAGAAAATCACTCTAGGCAAGCGAGACAGTAAGAGAGCTGATCTGGAGCAGAAGGAGGGAGAATGACACTGCTGTTTAATTCACAATCTTTAATCAGTCGTACATATTTAAAACAAGCGCAAGAGCGAATACAAAACAATACAATACAACACATACAATAACACAAGAGTGTGTCAGTGTATTTGTAAAACTCGTGTCATTTTATCAACGCTCAAAATGACTCTCATAATTTCAACAATTATTTTGAAAAAAAAAAAAATATATATATATATATATAAATATATATTTTTCTCTCCCCACTATAGATGCTATATATAATTACGACAATACTGTTGTAAGTTTATAAATGATTCCTGGGTATAATATTCTTTGGAAAATTGCCTATTTCCGTATTTCCTACCTTTTGTGCATATTTGCATAACTAAAATTAAATTTACCTTTTCTTAAATATACTTGTGGGACTCGTGGTGCAGACTACATCGTGTAGCTATTGAGAGAGATAATTGTATTGTTTTCATATTCTCTTCTCTCTCAGTTGGTAAGTAGCCACTGCTTCATCCTAGCAAACCCCCAGGGGTTCAGTCTAACTCAATTCACCCCTGCTTATTATATTTATAACTAGTATATAATATCAGGGACACTCTTGAGCTTCCCTTATTCTCATAAGCTCATTCTGTGTAACTTTTATTGTGTTGCGTATTTTTAAAGGTAGGCTACCTGACGAAACAAGGAATTAAAAAAAAAGATAAATGAATCTCGTCTAGCAAAAATAAGTAAAATCTTGTATTACTCTTCACGTCCCAAACCTTGATTTTATTCATTTGACAACGTAAACACACAGACATTATGCTAGATAATATATATATATATATATATATATATATATATATATATATATATATATATATATATATATATATATATATATATATATATATATATATATATATATAATCATTATGCATACCCCCATTAAAAAAATTGCAATAAAAAAAACGGCCTGTAGATGGCAGTCAGAACCTTGGAAAGCCGCAAGTTTAAACCCCGATTCACTGTCAGTCAGTAAAAACAGCCCAGCACGTTTATACGTTCAGTTAACATACACACCATTGAGAGACACAGAGAGAACCATGAAATCTTTAGGTTGGCATATCTTGGAATATGGAGCACTTTTAAAAATGTGACAAATTTGAAGTCACACCAAAAGTGATGAAGATGACATTAGCCTACTGTTATTAACGTAGCTTTGGTTTCTTCTGGACCAAAAATATATACTACTCTATTAGATATAGAGTTATGTCAGGCAGTTTTAAACATTTTTACAACATATTGAAAAGCTGTTCTGGTTTTCTGGTGAACTTTCTGGCCAAATCTTGCTGTAGGTTAAATTTAGCATCCAGTTAACTAACCATGTTTCAAAACAAAAATGATTTAGTTCAAGGTGAGTTTAGGGCTGATCCCAGAACAGGGGCCCTCTGTCTGCAGCACATGTGAGGGTTGCATCTGCCCTATTTATCCCCAGCTGTCACAATAGAGAGACGGAAAGGGACAATGAGGGAAAGCCACTGAAAAGAGACCGGCTGGGGTGCAGGGTCACAGACGGCAGCAGAGAGAGAGAAAGAGGGGGGACAGAGGGGTCAGCGATCGGGGTTAGTGTGTGTGTTTTTGCGTGTGTGTGTGTGTGTGTGTATATGCAAAAGAACTCGGTCACGCCCTTTTCTTCACACTCTACTGCCTCATTATTGATGGGGTGAACTGATACCCCAACAATAAGCCCTAGCTCCCACAGATGTCAAGGAGACCAGACGAACCCCTGACATATTTACCCACGCACTCTAACACTGGCTTTCTCTCTCTCTTCCCCCAGCTCTCCCACTCACACACATCCATACTCACTGCGTGGTCACCAACTGCTGGTATTTTGCACATATGTGCACCCACACAGGATAGAGCAGGGCTCTGGGTGAAAAGGATCTGGTGATATCATGACTGAAATCAATAAAAGAGAAGTCATGCAAGTATAACAAAAGCATTACTCTTTGGGAGGCTATGTGTGTGTGTGCACGTGTGTTTGAATGGCATTTATCTTTACATTTATCTGCTCTGTTTTAAATAATGAAGCCTCGGACACCAGAATTCTCTCGTTTTTAGGCTTGAAAGGTAAATTGATAGAAATGATGTTTTGATGGACTTAGAAATTAGATTTATTTCAACATTTCAAAATGTGGGGCTTAAAGACACCATATCACAGATTTTTGATGTCCACAGTTAAGAAAAAGGATCTTTAAAGGAAACCTGATTTAAAACCAGACGTTCTGAGTAAATATGAATACAAATTTTGCCCCTGTATTGTTCCTTAAAATGCAAAATAATTATTTGTTGTGTTGTTATGCTGTGAAAGCTAACTCAAAATGCTGTTTTACATTATTATTACATAATTATTGAATATAAAATTAGGATACAGTAAAAATTTTTTTGCAATAGATTAAAATATAATCTTAGTATTTCTGAATAAATCAATTTGAGCCATTTTATAAACATTCTTTTTTTAAAGTGGTACGACAGATCAGTGATAAAGTCTGTCGTACTGCTCTTCAGAGAGTTAGTGAATATGAATGACATCACAGATTTCCTGGACATCAGCAATTTCAAAAATGGCTCCCTGTACACTGCAGAGTGTTCTTTGCTGGAGAAGTTGTTGCACAAATCTCACGTTATTTAATTTTTTATTTTTTTTTGTGAAAGATTCCTTTGACTCTTGAAATAATTTGATTTCTTTAAAGTATATTATGCCCAAACTATTGCTCAATAGTGAGCAATACCTGCCAAATTCATAGGTTCATTCAATCAATGAAATCACGTCACATCTGCAAACTACAATGTTCTGATAAAAAAACATTATTTTATTCCTTTCAAAAAATGTTTATAATTGTTAAATTGAAATAAAGACAATTATCAATAGACAGCCTAATTATAAAGTAATGATCAAAAGCATTCTTGTAATCTCTCTCCCATTCCTCAGGCCTACAGCAGTTACAAGCCTTCCTCAGTTTTTCATGGTCTGTTTAAAGATTTAGTGAGGCCCCCAAACTATTACCTTTAATGGCCAATTAACAGGAGTAAAGCTGTGTGTGCGGCAAGCTTCAGAGCTTGCAGAGAGTTTGTTTAAGTCAACAAAAACACGGCGCTGCTAACGGTGTGGCTGCTGCCTCTCGTTACCGGCACTTCTCCTTTAAACACCTCTCTCCTGCGCTTATTAAAATCTGTGCAAACACGTGCAACCAGTGCTGAAACAGCCTTGAGAGAGAAAGAGAGAGGCAGACTTGTTTTGCTTGATATTTAAAATGTGAGAAGGAGGGAGTGTGTGTGTAAAGTTGGTAAAATTGTGTTAAAGTCAGTTTAAATGAATGAAGGCAGGTTATTAGCATGGCTCAATAATGTTGCTGCAGGGAAGGACACGGCTACTCAAGGCCAAAGTGTTTCCTGAGCTCCTCATTTATTCTTAGAGTTTTTAGGTGCTGTCTAAGCCCATGAAATGCATCAGACCTGGTTATCTGTGAAAAACTAATGAGCAGCAGCATACACAGACTTTCAACACACTCATAGAAACATGCACAGAACTAAAGATCAACTCTCGGACAAATCCAAAGATAAGGACATGCACCTACAGTATTCGCTTAAATATCATCCTTCATCAGTAAAGACATACATACATACAGAGGTGACATACCCATTTAAGATAAGGGGGTTTAAATGTGCCCCTCCAGGTATTTTTTTCTCTCCCCAATTTAGCATGCCCAATTCCCAATGCGCTCTAGATCCTTGTAGTGGCGTATTGACTCGCTTAAATCCGGGTGGCGGAGGACGAATCTCAGTTGCCTCTGTGTCTGAAACCATCAATCCGAGCATCTTATCACGTGGCTTGTTGAGCGTGTTACCGTAGAGACCTAGTGCGTGTGGAGACTCACGCTATTCTCCGTGGCATCCACGCACAACTCACCACGTTCCCCACCGAGAGCGAGAAACACATTATAGTGACCACGAGGAGGTTAACCCAACGTGACTTTACCCACCCTAGCAACCGGGCCAATTGGTTGCTTAGGAAGCCTGACTGGAGTCACTCAGCACACCCTGGATTCCTAACTTGCTGAGCACCCAGATTCAGCTTAAAAAAATGAAAATATATAAAGAAATTACAAATCATCTTT